>NC_064303.1:59720202-60020229 GCF_023373825.1 Bactrocera dorsalis
GCGAGCAGCGTCTTATTTCAACCCAACAACATTTGTCGCTGCGTTTAACTAAACATTCATATGTACATTTTTAGAATTTTATTGTGCTTTAAATAAACAAAAATTAAAGTAATTGTGCATCAAATTATCCGAGTGTTTTTATTAATTACGCGTGTAAGTTGGTTTTGAATACCGTCAAATTGAGTGGTTATCAAAGCGGTGCTTTAGGACCACCAACTAAGAAGAAATTACGTACGGAAATTGTGCATAAAAAGTGTGTGACAACAGATTCAAGACAAGATTTTAAACCTAGTGAGACCCAATCAATTGATAATGAATTACGAAGGTGAATACCCATCTCAAACCAGTTACTAACGTCGTATTGTATGCATTGTTGCTTTGTCCTTGACTATTTTCTCCCTCTACTAATATGCGGCATTCTACTCTCGACATTGGGACGCGTTTGATTCTCTGTCCTTTTCTTGCTTCTCTCTCTCTTTTTCTCTCGTTTTTTCCTTCCTACTCTTCCGTATTTTAGCAATTTACTTCAGCAAAGTTTTAAAATAGAATAACATAAAATTTAACTAATACGTAAATTATAAAATACTTATTAATTGTAGAGGTTTACCATTACAAATAATTGGAGACATCGCGATTGAACATGACAATAATCAAATGGAAGTTAATGATGGAAATCTCACTATAGATCATGTTCAAAAACCGAGACAAATGAATGAAGTTAGATACATTAATTTCGATTTTACTTTTATGATCATTCATGACTCTAATAATAATTTACTACATTTACACAACTGAAATTATGGAATTATAGGTTAAAGAAAGCGCCAAAAACGTCTGCAGAACGTGGTCGAGAATTCAGAGCACGAAAAGCACTGCTTAAACAACAATGTAAGCAACAATAGGAACCAGATGCAATAGTTGAAATTGCTGCAGATGATATTCAAAGTGCTGGTCCATCAGAAAAAAATCAAGTCCCTGAACCCTCTGAAATAACGTTGGACGGACTCTACATATTACCAAAAGACAATGATAATAGATTTTATCATGGGCGAAAAAATGATACATCGATCATATCTTTACAAGATGAATTTCGCCGATTATCGTTGAACACATTGTCAACAATAGGTAGAACGATTCTCGATTTTATGAATGACAGAAAAAAGTTGTCCATGGTTACTTTTAATTGCCAAAGTCTCAGAAAACACGTATCGGACTTGAGCGATCCCGCAATTGATTCAAGCAATATCCTGTTTGTATCAGAAACCTGGTTAAATGACGATGAAAACATTAACATCCCGAATTTTGATTGTATTGCGAAATTTATCAGAAATCGAATGATACCTCGAATATAGTAACTTCGAACATGGACATTCTATTACGACATATTCTTGAAGTTGATATTGGTCAGTCATCAAATGGTGATATATGTGCTGCTCACTGTGTTTTGGACGATGGAACAAAATCATAATGGTAGTTGTTTACATTTCGCCCAATAACACAGTTAATAATATCATAAAGTTTATATACAGAAGACTTATGATTTATGGTCGAGTAGGTTCTGAAGAACTAGGAGAAAACTATCATACGTTGTGACTAATCTTAGCAGGAGATTTCAATATCAATTTCGCATCCGAAGATGGACAACTCTTGATAAACTTTCTACGAGATAAATTAGAATTACAAATGAATAATGACCGTAATGAGCCAACTACAAGACATGGAACAACAATCGATGCAGTTTTTTCTAGATTTCTGTCTAATTTTAATTCTAAAATATATGTATCGTATTTCTCGTATCATAAGCCTATTGTCTCGGTTTTACAATCAACCACAGTAATTACTGATGTACCCAATAATGAAAATAACGAATAAAACAATGAAAAAAAATAAAAGATCTATGCAAAAATATTAATTTACTAATGAAAACATAAAATAAATTCATATATATACATACATATAGATAGAGCGAAAGAAGTTTCACTTTAGTCGTGCGGTCATAAGCACACTCACTTTTTTTTTGTTTTTGCGGTTAATAACAAATAATACGAAACAAAAATAAAACAACTCTTATTTAACTTAAATGAGTTTTCGGTTACACATAAGCACGATTATACGCAGCAATTAAAAAAGTTTGGTTTATTAATTTAAGTCAAAACTCTTATTCACATAAAAGAGTTCTCGTTTGAACAAACATATGTATATACGAGATCTGTAGTGAAATTCAATTCAATAATTGCAGCGTATAAAAAAATATCTGTTTTATCGATTTTATTACTCTTACTTACAAAAGAGTCTTCTTTTCAACATATTACATATACATGCACATAAGCAATCTGTGGTGAAATTCAATTCAATAACTCCAGCATATAAAAAAATATCTGGGCTCGAATCGCGGCACACGTTAACGAGCGAAGTTCATGTATTTTTTTTTTGTTTTCGGATCGTTGTACTCGCTATCGAATACGCACTTTCGAAATTTGAGATTTCCTCATTCGATAACGTGGTCTCGTTTGTACGAAAGAATCGAAATCTCACTCGTTAGCTTTTTGAGAAGCGTTATAGTACAAATTAAAAACAAAAAAGTTTAAATATATCAGTTAAAAATAAAGTAAAAAGTTATTTTTCTTTTATTGAGTTTATTTAACATGTATTATAATAATAACTAATGATTTAAGGACAAATGTAAACAAAATAAATGTGCGAAAAAAATTTCATGAGTAATTTTATGCTACAGCATCAGAACTCAGCAAATAATATTTTGCATAATTGTGGGCAAGGCAAAGTTGCATTAAATAAGCTATGGGATGCATTGACACTAAAACTTAACGCTGCCGGGCCACCGCTGAAAGATGCTAAATTTTGACGAAAAGTATGATCAATACAAGTAAATAATATTAATTAAATAAATAAAATAATAGATGATTAAAATAATAATAAAATACAAAAATAGGCATTTGCTGATCAAAAGCACAATAAAAAAAAATTGTTTCAACAAAGTCTCGAAACAAAGGACTGGTGGTGGCCAGTACGAGGAAAAACTTTTAACTGTAGCAGAAGAGCAACTCCTCCAAGCTACGGGGATAGATGTTGCAGCAGAAGTAAAAATCTTGAGAAACTAATTGCTTAAAAGAAGAGATCCCTGCAAATAAAAAAAGATGTACATAAAGCAAATATGTAAAAAAAAAGCTGTAGAGTTGCAGGTTAAAACTCACGAGCGTGATATTTTAAAGAGAAAAGTTCAGAAATAAATACCAATATATAAGATATGTTAATTCCAAGTTCCGGTTTTTATTGAAAATATTTTATTTTATTAAAGCTTACATAATAAACAAATTATCATATAAACTAAAGTACGCAGCGCTAGCATCATAGGCTTTCGGCTGTATTGAAAATATATTTATTAAAACAAAATATGAATTCAAATGTTGTTGGATCGTTTAATTCAACTATTATCTAAGTACAGTATAATATGATCTCTAATTTTATGACCAATTTAGTTAATTGAGTCTCATTTCCCGTATCTATTTCTATATTATTGTTTTTTTTACAAAATATTTGCGATATGGACTTTTAAACTGTATGCAGATGTTATGCAACGCTGCACATACATTGTCGAACTTTGCCACCTTTTCAGGACTATGCCGACTTCTTTTATCATTACTGAGAATTTTCCACCGGCCCATCGGCTGATTGAAGCATTGATGATACTGCGGTTGATAAATGTCCGTTAAATTTTATTTCCGATAGAATGAAAGTAAAAGCGTCTTTGGTCAATCTAAATCACTTTCTGAATCTGTAATTGATTCAAAATAATGTGGTCTATACTAAGTTAAACGGTATAATTAATTTTTAAATTTCCTTACGCTGCTTCAGGTAAGGCCATTGGATTACTTTTATCACGAATCCTGAATCGTATGGCCATTTGGTGATGTTTTTCATCTGAATCAGATGAACTTGTATAAAAAAACACGCTGGGGTTCATTTTATTGAATGCAAAAACTAAATTTAGTAAATTTACATACAGTTTATTACACATATTGTATAAACGTATACTGAATATTTACATTCAATTCAAATTCTTGTTTTATTTCGTATTTAAATGTGTTCGAAAATGTCATTTACAGCTACACCAGGGAAGTAGGAAGGAAGAAGCGACGATCCGCACAGTCGACACGTTTCGAAATTTCACTCGATACGATTAATTGCTCGCTCACGACTGCCGCGATTCGGGCCCTTTTTTATCGATTTACTCTGAAACTCTGACTTACAAAAGAGTCTTCTTTTCGACATATTACATATACATACATATATACGAATCTTTTATACGACCAATCAAGTTTTTACTTAAATTTTTTTATTTTATTCGACACATTTCTTAAATGAGCGCAGACCCAAAAGAACCTCAACCAACTCAGTTGCTAAAAGTCCCAAAGATGAGTTCTGACGAAAAGAGTCCATGTACACCTGCAGATGCCACATGCTCGAAGCCAGGAGCTACGAAACAAAAAAGAGGGAACGACATAACAAGCAATAAATTCATTGCTGAATTCTAATAAAATACTGGACTCGGTTTTCATCTTCGCCTATTCAGGACAACTCTGAATCGGCATTAGAAATCAAAAGAGAAAATATCGACAATTTTTTGATACGCTTCCAAGCTACTTATGACGCAATAGTAGAATCTGATAATTCAGATCTACCAGAAAATTTTAAGTCCTCGGCCTATGCCAAGTATGAAAACTGCTTAGATCAGTTCGAAGATAAAAAAACAATGATATTAAAGCAGTTAAAATTAATTAAAGCAATTGCATTCCCTTCACCTCCTATTCATCTCAACGTGCCCGCATGTGACACTGAAATATTTCATGGTGGTTATGAACAAAGGCCGTCCTTCCGGGACATGTTCACAGCCGTTTACATAAACCATCCAAAATTATCAAATGCTCAAAAGTTGTAAGCAGGCGTGATCGTAAAACAGTTCGCATTAAATTACCACAATTTCCATGTGGCTTGGGAAGCTCTGAAATCAAGGTACGAAAACGAACGAATACAAGCAATTAACGGTATTAATGAACTTGCCAAAAATTCAAAAGGAAACAAGTGAAGAATATATGAAACTGTTTCTAACTGTTTCTCGGTTTTACCGTCACAAAACGTTCACACAAACAATTGGGACCCAATTCTTGTAAATATATGCACAGCCGCATTAGCAGAAAAATCGTTATTGCTATGGGAGCTATCTCTCTCATCAAGAAAAAAATGCCCCACGTGGCATCAAATGAAAGATTTCCTAACGACTCGAAATCGCAGAAAGAGTTGATAAAAAGATAATTAAACCAAAAGGTATTTCCCATGACCTTAATAGAAGCTTCCAAAGACCCCAAGCCAGTATCAACAACAATTCGAATAGAAGCTTCTTCAAAATTCAAACGTTCACATCTGAACAGTACAAACCAAAGGCATGCGAACTAGGCACAAGGGGCATAAACTGAAATCTTGCGAGAAATTTAAGAAATTAAATATAATTGACCACTACAATTTTGTAAAGTCAAAAAGACTTTGAACAAACTGCTTATCACATGCACACATGCTACACAAATTGGCACACTGGGAGTCCCTCGAAACCTTAACAACGATTTCTCTGTTGTTAGTGTGAAAAGGGTGATGTGAGCTTGTTCTACCGAAGTGTTAGCCACGCTGTGTACCTGTAACCAGCCCTTTCAGGCTCTGGTCAAGAAGTGTGTATTAAGCGTAAGATTAGTAGCCTGCGTTGCCCCGGGCGAGCGCCGGTGCGTCCGTGTTTTCCGGGACTGGTATAGCAAAGGACAGGCCTCAGGGAACTTGGGTAGGGGCAGTGTCCCCGAAGGTACACCCTTTTCTTCTTCTTTACTGGCGTAGACACCGCTTACGCGATTATAGCCGAGTCAACAACAATGCGCCAGTCGTTTCTTTTCTTCGCTACGTGGCGCCAATTGGATATTCCAAGCGAGGCCAGGTCCTTCTCCACTTGGTCCTTCTACCGGAGTGGAGGTCTTCCTCTTCCTCTGCCTCATTCCTCTGTTTTCATCCATCCGGACAACATGACCTAGCCAGCGTAGCCGCTATCTTTTAATTCGCTGAACTATGTCAATGTCGTCGTATATCTCGTACAGCTCATCGTTCCATCGAATGCGATATTCGCCGTGGCCAACGCGCAAAGGACCATAAATCTTTCGCAGAACTTTTCTCTCGAAAATTTGCAACGTCGACTCATCGGTTGTTGTCATCGTCCAAGCCTCTGCACCATATAGCAGGACGGGAATTATGAGCGACTTATAGAGTTTGGTTTTTGTTCGTTTTCAATTGCCTACTCAGTCCGAAGTAGCACCTGTTGGCAAGAGTAATCCTGCGTTGGATTTCCAGACTGACATTGTTGGTGGTGTTAATGCTGGTTCCTAAATAGACGAAATTATCTACAACTTCAAAGTTATGACTGTCAACAGTGACGTGAGTGCCATGTCGCGAGTGCGACGACTGTTTGTTTGATGACAGGAGATATTTCGTCTTGCCCTCGTTCACTGCCAGACCCATTCGTTTTGCTTCCTTGTCCAGTCTGGAGAAAGCAGAACTAACGGCGCGGGTGTTGAAGCCGATGATATCAATATCATCGGCATACGCCAGCAGTTGTACACTCTTATAGAAGATGGTACCTCCTCTGTTGAATTCTGCAGCTCGAACCATTTTCTCCAGAAACAGGTTGAAGAAATCGCACGATAGGGAATCGCCTTGTCTGAAACCTCGTTTATATCGAACGGCTCGGAGAGGTCCTTCCCGGTCCTGACGGAGCTTTTGGTGCTGCTCAACGTCAGTTTACACAGCCGTATTAGATTTGAGGGGATACCAAATTCAGACATCGCGGCATAAAGGCAGCTCCTTTTCGTGCTGTCGAAAGCAGCTTTGAAATCGACGAAGTGGTGGTGAGTGTCGATTCTTCTTTCACGGGTCTTTTCCAAGATTTGGCGCATGGTGAATATCTGGTCGGTTGTTGATTTACCAGGTCTGAAGCCACACTGATAAGGTCCAATCAGTTTGTCGACGGGGGCTTTAATCTTTCACACAATACGCTCGATAGAACCTTGTACGCGATGTTGAGGAGGCTTATCCCACGGTAGTTGGCGCAGATTGTGGGGTCTCCTTTTTTATGGGCATAGCACACTTAAATTCCAATCATTGGGCATGCTTTCATCCGACCATATTTTGCAAAGAAGCTGATGCATGCCCCTTATCAGTTCTTCGCCGCCGTGTTTGAATAGCTCGGCCGGCAATCCGTCGGCCCCTGCCGCTTTGTTGTTCTTCAGGCGGGCAACTGCTATTCGAACTTCTTCATGGCCGGGTAATGGAACGTCTGCTCCATCCTCATCGATTGCGGTATCGGGTTCGCCTTCTCCTGGTGTTGTGTGTTCACTGCCATTCAGCAGGCTGGGGAAGTGTTCCCTCCATCATCGGTCATTAGATCACCTTTGGGGGTTCTACAGGAGTATGCTCCGGTCTTGAAACCTTCTGTAAGCCGCCGCATTTTTTCGTAGAATTTTCGAGCATTACCCCTGTCGGCCAGCTTATCAAGCTGTTCGTACTCACGCATTTCGGCCTCTTTCTTCTTCTGTTGCAAATGCGTCTCGCTTCCCTCTTCAACTCTCGGTATCTATCCCATCCCGCACGTGTTGTGGTCGATCGTAACGTTGCGAGGTAGGCAGCCTGTTTTCTCTCCGCTGCGACACGGCACTCCTCGTCGTACCAGCTGTTCTTTTGCACTTTCCGAAAACCAATGGTTTCGGTTGCAGCTGTACGTAAGGAGTTTGAAATGCCGTCCCACAGTTCCCTTATACCGAATTGTTGATGAGTGCTCTCAGAGAGCAGGAGTGCAAGCCGAGTGGAAAAACTTTCGGCTGTCTGTTGTGATTGCAGCTTCCCGACGTCGAACCTTCCTTGTGTTTGTTGGCGTGCGTTTTTTGCTGCACAGAGGCGGGTGCGAATCTTAGCTGCAACAAGATAGTGGTCCGAGTCGATGTTGGGACCTCGGAGCGCACGCACATCTAAAACTCTGGAGATGTGTCTTCCGTCTATCACAACATGATCGATCTGGTTGGTGGTTTTTTAATACGAGAAACAAAAATAACAATAACAACAGCAGTGACATCTCTGGAATAACATGCAAAATGCTTCCCAGAATACGAATACGACGACAATAGATACAGACCCCTTTAAGAGGGCACCAAAACTGGGTAGGTCTCCGATAAAAACCTTGGTGTTGAAAAACCTTTGAGAGCGTGGTCATCACCACCAGCGTTGGGCGGCACCACACCCTTAGCAAAGGCGATACAACCTCTTGGAGACTGTATGGCTGAACTAGGGAATGCGATCAAGAAGCTGATTGAAACAATGCGGGCCCAGCGGACTATCAACAACACCATGAGATATCTTCTCGGTGTGATAGCAAAATTACATGCAAGTGCTTAGGAAGAGCACACTCCAAATAAGGAAGCACGACGAAGTTTTCTCGTCATGCCAACAACTGGAGAGAATACACCAAAGAGGCCTCGCGACGAAGTTCAACCAAAACGAAGAACGCCGCCGAAGAAGAATAGAATCACCCATAGGGAATGGCCGAGCAAACCTGAAGACAAAGATAAAGAAATGTGAAAACAAGATGGTTGGATCCAGTCAAACGTAAGCAACAAAAGGAGTCACCACACATGCCGCCACATCGACCTGATGCAATAGTCATTGAAAAAACAGGTGAATATGTCATATAGTGTTATCCTAAGGACTGTTAGGAAAAATGATACTCTGCAGAAGAAGAAGCGAAATAAGCAAAGTACTTGGAGAAAATGAGTAGATAAAAGCTTTAGCGCACGTAGTCATGCTAGAAACACGTGACCTCGACGAAATCACGACTAAAGAGGACATTGCCGAGTTTTGATGAAAACTCAATCAAGAGTATCAGATTAGCGTACTTAAGAACCCAAACTGCAGTGGTAAGCCTATCCGCGCTGGAGGCAAGAATACTTGAAGGCGCCCACAAAATCAAAATAGGTTGGGTAGTGTACAAAATAAGGGCGAAGCAAAATCTCAAGAGGTGTTTCAGATGTCTTTAGTACGGTCATCTCGCGAAAACTTGCATCAATCCTGATGATAGGAGCCAGTGCTGTGCCAAGTGTGGAGAAACTGAACACTTTGCAAAGTCGTGCGTTAAGAACCCTTCGTGTAGTGCATGCAAAAAAAATGGCAGGGAAAACACCGACCGCCAAATTGGTAGTAAAAAGTGTCCGCTCTACTAAGAAGCATGTAGAAACAGCAAAAAATGAGAGTCATGCAACTCAACCTCAATCACTATGAGGCTGCACAAGAACTTCTTAAGCAGACGGTTTATGAGGAAAAGGTCGATGTAGCTATACTAACCGACGCAACATAGATCTCTGACGACACGAAAAAAGCTGCCATATGGCCATGTGGAGGGAAAGTGATTCACGATAAACCGCTACTGGGAAATCTTTCTACACTCGAGCGAAAGTCTCCGGGATCAACTTCTACAGTTGCTACATACCACCATACATGTCGCAGAATGACTTTAATAAAATTCTTGACGAACTGATCACAGAAGTTTTATCAACTACGAGGAACGTGGTGGCGGGCGATTTTAATGCTTGGGCGATGGAGTGGGGTAGCATCTGTACAATTAGGCGTGGAGATGCCCTACTAAAGGCATTCTCGTCGCTAGACATGGAGTTATTGAACACCGGCAATGAGAACACCTTCAAAAAGAACGGTCGGGGCTCCGTTATCACCATAACCTTCGCTAGCAGCTCTCTGGCGCGAACAACAAATTGGCAAGTGTGCAACCTTTATACACACAGTGACCATTATGCAATTATGTTTGAAATCCAAAACTCAGTGAACAATCGAAGTAGTATGCCCACTAAGACAGGACAAAGCAAAGGATAGAAAATTTAAACTCTTGACATCGAACTATTTAAGCTCTCGTTAGATGATAATCTAACATGCCAGGAAGACATAGATCGACAGAGATGTTAGTGAGGCACGTTTGTAAAGCATGCGACGCTTCAATGAGTACAAAGAAAAATGGCACCCATAGAAAACCTGTTTACTGGTGGAGTGAGGAGATCGACACATTAAGAAAGGAATGCCATAAAGCGAGAAGGATGTGTCAAAAGATTCGGGGACTCACGGCGCAAACGCAATTACGCGCATGCTTAAAAAAAACGAAGCGATCTTAAAAAAGCAATTAAAAAAGTAAATCTTGCTGCTTTAAAGAACTTTGCGGAAAAATCGATGAAAACCCATCGGGTGATGCTTACAACCTGGTAATGAAGAAAGTAAGATGTAGCAAAGTAAAAGCACCAACGTGCCCAGCACTACTGAAAAACGTTGTGGAGACCTTATTCCCCGCACAGTCCCCAGAGAACCGAACGCTTAGCATGCAAGAACCTGCTGAAACAGAAGATACAATAGTCAATGATGTGGATGTTATAAGTAGAAACAGCAGAGAAATTTGGCAATGCCAAAGCGCCAGGCATGGATGGTATTCCTAATAAGGCCTTAAAGATTGCCATTAAGCACAATACGAGACCATTCACAGAATTATTTATGCGGTGTTTACAAAAAGGTATAATCCCAAAAACCTGGAAAAAGCGGAGACTGGTTTTGTTGCAGAAACCAAATAAACCAGCCGGAGAGCCCAACTCATACCGACTACTCTATATGTTGGATACGATGAGCAAGGTATTAGAGCGGATAATCTGTGCACGATTCGAGCTGCATTTAGAAAAAGAAGACAAGAAAGATCTGTCCGACAACCTACACTGATGCGATCAAGAAGCTTACCGGCATAGCTAACAAGGCAATAGAGGTTACAAGATGGCTGTATGGTACAAAGGAATACTGCGCAGTAGTCACGTTTGACGTTAAAAACGCGTTCCACTCTGCATATTGGCCCCATATTATAAGTGAACTAGAACATAAAGAAACCCCGGCTTACTTGATTAAGATCATATCCAGCCACCTGTCTGAGCTGTTACTGTACGATACGGATAACGGACAAAAAAAGTATGAGGTAACGGGCGGAGTTCCGCAAGGCTCTGTGCTTGGCCCATTGTTGTGGAATGTGTTGTATGACGGGGTACTGCGTCTCCCACTCCCGAAGCAGGTGCAGATCATCGGATACGCGGATGATATTGCCATAACCGCAGTGGCAAAAGAACTTGGCCAACTCGAAAACATCTGCAATCATGCAGCGACGAAAATCAAAGACTGGCTCACGGCAACAAACCTCCAACTCGCTGGACAAAAACCAGAAGCTGTGCTGATCACAAGTAGAACAAAACCCGCAGACATCAAACTAAATATCGGCGGTCATACCATCTGACACAGAAGTCGCTGAAGTATTTAGGAGTTGTGATAGACAATAGACTGAGCCACAAGGGGCTCATAAAAAGGCATGTGAAAAAGCAGCACGTGCAACGGCCGCCCTTGCAAGAATAATGGCCAACATCGGTGGACCAAGCCAAAATAGGCGTATGCTATTGGCCAAGGTGAGCCAATCTGAGCCAGCACTACAGCAAAGACGTATGCTATGAAAACGAAGTCTGCAATGTGGCTCAGTGCCCTTAGAGTCACATGTGCATTTCGTACGGTATCCCATGAAGCGGCAGGTCTACAAGTTTGGGCAGGCCACTAACGGCTGAAGAACGGAAGGATGAGAGGCAAACAAGTCTCGATGAGTGGCAGAAACGATGGGATGCAGCTACGACGGGAAGATGGACCCACAGACTAATTAGAGGCGTGCAAGCATGGATAGAGGGGAAACCCGGAGAAACAGATTTCTACCTGACGTAGTTTCTGATGGGGCACGGGTGTTTTAGAGAGTATCTCTATAAGCATGGGCATGACGACGGGACGAATTGTTCCCTCTGTGACAGTAGCGGAGAAAACCCGCTACACATCTTCTTTTTCTGCCGACGGTTTGAAAAGGAGGGAGCTGATCTACAGAAACTGACAACGGAACGGGTGACACCGGATAACATCGTGCGATTCATGACTGAATCGAAATAAGTGTGGGATAGTGTGAGAGAGTGCTATAGTTTTGAAAGAGCTAAGAAGGAAAGAGTGGCAACGCAGAGAAATTATAAGAATGTATGGGGAGTAGGCCAGAATGGCGTGACTGACGAGCCGAATGGCTAAGCTTGGCCTCGCGATATAATGCTTAACGGCAGTTCAGTGGGGCAAATAAAAAAGCAAAGATGATGGAGTTAAGGGTTTAGTACGTAGGCGTATTAGTCTCCGCTTCTGCGGCCAATACGAATCGTGCATACCGTCCTAAAAAATTACGGTATAACAAAAAAAATGCACACATGCTTAAAGACTGTGAAAGCAAATTCAATTGCGTTTATTGACATAAACGACATCATTCGATGTTACATATTACCAATTTTTGCAGCTCACACCCAAACAGCACAAACATAAAAAGAGCAACAGGTTTAGTTGCAACAACAATTTCAGAAAACTGTCAAGAGGCACCATGCTGCTCAAAGGCCAATTTTGAATTTACGGGAATTGTCGGAAGAACAGTTCAAAACTCCAATAAAATCCATTACCCTAATTTCCCCCAAGCGGATACACGCATTCAAGCAGAAGCTTTTGTCTTACCGCGACTAACAAACATGTTGGCAAGCTATCATATAAATAGCAAGCATTGGCAAAAGGTTTCACACCTTAACTTAGCAGACCCCAACTGCAACACTCCCGCTCAAATAGACTTTCTATTAGGCAGCGATCTCATGCCACAGATAATACTCGAGTTTATTGAGAAAATTACAAAAACACTTCCTATTTTCGGATGGTTCCTAAGTGGACTAGTTGCGGAACCAGTTGTCACGATGACAACTCAAGTTGAGGAAATTTCGAACGAATACCTCAATTTACAATTAAGAAAATTTGGTATTTAGAGGAAAAATAATACAAAGTAAATACTATTCGTTTTATTTGCCACATAATGCAGTAGTAACATCAGACAAAACAACCACAAAGATAAGAGTTTTCTTCAATGCGTCAAAATCCACCAGTTCGGGAAATTCCCTAAATGACATTTTATTTACGGGACCCACGCTTCAGCCAGACCCAATGCTGCTTATTTTAAATTGACGTATCTTCAAATACGTATTCAACGGGGATGTCGAGAAAATGTATAGACAAACAGTCGTACATAAATCAAGATTTTCTACGAATTATTTTCAGAAAATCCCCTACTAGTCCACTACGTGACTTTAAGTAAAACAGTTACCTTTGGCGTCAACTGTGCTCCATACTTAGCCATTCGAACTGCACGAATTGGCAGAAAACACCAAGTCAGAATTCCCTCTGGCAACCCAGGTGTTAAAAATGCAAACGGATGCTGATGACATTTTGTCTGGAAGTCACAGTCTTCCACAAGCATACGAATCCTTATCACAGGTTATAAGAGCCCTCATAACCGCAGAGTTTCCACCGAAAAATATTACTGCAAATCATTCAGATATAGTAAAACATATACCGAAAGAAAACTTGTTAGATACTAATTTCCTTAAATTCGAAAAGGAAAGTACAACAAAGACTCTGGAGATTCAATGGAATGCGATATCTGACCAGTTTTCATATACTACGGAGTCAATATCTGCATTATCCCCCATTACAAAACGCCAAATCCTATCCTCTGTGGCAAAACTTTTCGACCCCACAGGATGGCTTTCGCCAATAATGATACAAGCTAAAATCCTGATACAAGAATTATGACTAGATGGGACCATCTGAGACGACATCGCGAGCAATCTTAACGATATCTCACAGATATAAATCCCACGGTGAGTAAACTGTTCCCCGAACACAAAGTCGAATTACACGGTTTCTGTGACGTCTCTGAGAAGCCATACTGTTCCACTATCTATGTGCGCACACAAAGCGATAATAAAGGGTGATTTTTTAAGAGCTTGATAACTTTTTTTAAAAAAAAAAACGCATAAAATTTGCAAAATCTCATCGGTTCTTTATTTGAAACGTTAGATTGGTTCATGACATTTACTTTTTGAAGATAATTTCATTTAAATGTTGACCGCGGCTGCGTCTTAGGTGGTCCATTCGGAAAGTCCAATTTTGGGCAACTTTTTCGAGCATTTCGGCCGGAATAGCCCGAATTTCTTCGGAAATGTTGTCTTCCAAAGCTGGAATAGTTGCTGGCTTATTTCTGTAGACTTTAGACTTGACGTAGCCCCACAAAAAATAGTCTAAAGGCGTTAAATCGCATGATCTTGGTGGCCAACTTACGGGTCCATTTCTTGAGATGAATTGTTGTCCGAAGTTTTCCCTCAAAATGGCCATAGAATCGCGAGCTGTGTGGCATGTAGCGCCATCTTGTTGAAACCACATGTCAACCAAGTTCAGTTCTTCCATTTTTGGCAACAAAAAGTTTGTTAGCATCGAACGATAGCGATCGCCATTCACCGTAACGTTGCGTCCAACAGCATCTTTGAAAAAATACGGTCCAATGATTCCACCAGCGTACAAACCACACCAAACAGTGCATTTTTCGGGATGCATGGGCAGTTCTTGAACGGCTTCTGGTTGCTCTTCACCCCAAATGCGGCAATTTTGCTTATTTACGTAGCCATTCAACCAGAAATGAGCCTCATCGCTGAACAAAATTTGTCGATAAAAACGAAACGAAACACATTTCGAACCGAACACTGATTTTGGTAATAAAATTCAATGATTTGCAAGCGTTGCTCGTTAGTAAGTCTATTCATGATGAAATGTCAAAGCATACTGAGCATCTTTCTCTTTGACACCATGTCTGAAATCCCACGTGATCTGTCAAATACTAATGCATGAAAATCCTAACCTCAAAAAAATCACCCGTTAGTAACATCCTTGAGCAATTTTCATCATTTCCTCGTGCCCTTCGAGTTCTCGCCTACATGCTATAGTTCACAGAGCGACTCAAACATACAGTTAAGGGAATTCACCCAGAATCTCTTCAATGCGATACATTGACGCCTCTAGAACTCCAAAAGGCAAAGGTCGCACTAATCGCATCCATTCAAATGCACTACTTCAGCCACGATATCTCATTATTAAGAGAATCAAAACCCATTGATAAAAGGAGTTCACTCTTGGTTCTTAACTAGCAGAGAAATCCCAACTTGCCACTTTACTCGTATTCCTCAGTTATATCCACTCACCCATGCTTCACGCTGAACATCGCCTAATGCAGCATATAGTCCGTCAAGAGTTCTATATACCCCGTCTTAAGGGGCTATACCAGTGAGACACTTTCAAAAAAAAAAACTTTTTTTCTTCTTCGATAGCTTACACTTCTATAAATATCTTGTGAAATCGCGAAGCTTGTATCTTGACTAGTTTTTGGATGGCAGCGTTCTAAAAAATTTAAACGCGTTTTTGTCGAAACAACATTTTTCAAAATTGCTGAGATGATAACTCAACGAGAAATTGACCGATCGAAATTAAAACTGAGTATTTTTGAATACATTTGCTATACAATGACCTTGATTGGTTGGAAATTGTCAATTTGGCATTACAAAAAAACGACCATTTTTACCTAAAAGAACTTTTTTTTCAAAATTACGCCATTTTGTTAATTTTCTAAGATCGTAGGTCATTGTATAAGAAATATCTTTATCTTTAATAAACTTTTGAATTACTACCTTAAACCAAATAAATAATTGCATTTTCGTGTGCAAGATCTGCACTATGCACAAGCAGAAGTTGCGAACACAGATTATGGCAGCACTTCCACCGGAACGCTGCAACTTCGCTCTTCTTTCACAATTACAGATGTCGGCTTTGCTGGGCCTTTTCAGATAAAGGCATTCAAGCTAAGGCCCCCTATTTGAATGAAAGGCTATGTGGCTGTCTTTGTCTGTTTTACGACAAAAGCAGCGCACCTCGAGCTGTGTACGAATCTGACAGCGGAGGTTTTTCTCGCGACATTTGCTCGCTTTGTCGGACGACGCGGCTTCCTATCAAAACTGATAAGCGATAATGGAAAAACCTTCATTGGAGACCAAAGAGCCACTGTGGATTTTATCAAACAAGTCTCAACAAAGATTGTACAAAGGAATGCTCTCCAAGGTATCAATTGGCAATTTATCCCCCCAAGCGCTCTTCATATGGGTGGTTTATGGGAATCGGCGGTAAAAAGTTTTAAATCCCACTTCAAAAATGTAGCTGGAAACTACAAATTTATTTATGAACAGTTCACCACACTGTAAAAGCGGTAAATTGGCAAGACCACTCAAGAAACTGTGTTTTCTACCACACATTAACGGAACCGCAGATAATGAAAAAAACGATACTACCGCAACGCAAATAAAATAACCAAACACCCGACGTAATAAACCCGCAAGTAAAAAACTCGTTGAAACGGGCATATTTGGACGTAATTTTTTTAGAAAAGTGGGCGTGGCCCCGCCCCATACTAAGTTTTTTGTATATATCTCGGAAACTACTATATGTAGCTATGTCAACCAAACTCTACAGAGTCGTTTCTTTCAGGCATTTCCATATACAGTTCAAAAATGGAAGAAATCGGATAATAACCACGCCCACCTCCCATACAAAGGTTATGTTGAAAATCACTAAAAGAGCGTTAACCGACTAACAAAAAACGCCAGAAACACTAAATTTTACGAAAGATATGGCAGAAGCAAGTTGCATCCAGGCTTTTTTTAAAAATTGCAAATGGGCGTGGCATCGCCCACTTATGGACCAAAAACCATATCTCAGGAACTACTCTACCGATTTCAATGAAATTCGGTACATAATATTTCCTTAACACCCTGATGACATGTACGAAATATGGGTGAAATCGGTTCACAACCACGCCTTCTTCCAATATAACGCTATTTTGAATTCCATCTGATGCCTTCTCTGTATAATATATACATTAGGAACCAATGATGATAGCCGAATAAAACTTTGCACAAATACGGTATTTGAGCTGAGGTATCGCTTGTGGAAAAATTGTCGTGATCGGACTATAACTTTTCAAGGTCCCTGATATCGAACACGAAGAACTCAGTGCCTTACCTAACCTAATTTTTCACCGAAAAAGTCGGTAAATCTCTCAGAATTTAATTCTAATTAATTTTACAGCAAAATAAAAAAAATATGTAAATGACGGATAATGGAATCTCGATTATCACTTTATCATGCGAGAGTATAAAATGTTCGGTGACACCCGAACTTAGCCCTTCCTTACTTGTTTTTTTTTTTTATTATTACCTACCTTTGCTTGAATGTTTTAAACGATCCAGCTTGTTGCTTTATAGCCCAAGAGGTATCGCTGGAAATTTGCAAGCAACGAGTACTTGTCTTTTGTAAATTGTTTTTGTAATATTTTTTGCTAGTGTGTTTCGATACACGAATTGAACATCCAAGCAGGTAATATTATTATAAGTATGTTATAGCTTCTTGTAGATGAAGTTAGTTCACGTATGTACATACATATGTACCATACGATTATGTATGCATATAAATATGTACATTGGAGTGTGCCATTCTGAGGCAACCTTTTTTTTCAACTGAAAAACCGGCTCAAAACTTTCGAAAATGTGTAAAAAAAAGTCACTCAAAAGATGAGCTCTTAATATTAATATTAAGAGGTGCCTATTTCAAATTTTCTGTTTTCCATTTAAATTACATGGAAAAAAAATCATTTTTTTTTTGTGGTGGTTATTGTGCGGAGGTTTTATATGTGCCCCGATGGCTGATGCTGGGATGGTAAATTCGACCCCGATTCTACTCGAGAATCGAGTTTTCTCGTAAAATAATCGATGTGTAAAATAATCCATGTGTTATCAACCACGAAATTCTTTCCTTTCAATTGAGTGATGAATGTTCTGCCATTGTCAGCGGGTGAGCGACGCCGATAGAGAGGGTATCCGTCGTTTCCAGTTTGAGTTTCCGAAATAAAAGCACGGGGACAGCGTTTTTTGCATTTACTGTCCGACATACAAACCGAAGATGGATCGTGTTCTCCGCATGGCCCATGAACCATATTGGCCATCACCACTTCGTGCAACTCTGGATCTATTTCAACATCAGGAATTTCGGCGGAAATGATGTCATCAATTTGGTCAGGTGTAATTTTCTCCACCATCCAAAGAAGAATGTGTGCGTTAGGCAAACCTCTCTTCTGCCACTCCAATGAGTACTTTCAGCATCGAACCGTGCCATATACACGTTGTTTCGTAATAAAGTCCATCAAACATCTGAGTTTTTGTTTAAACACGCGTGCTGTAACATCGTGGCGATCGCTTGGTGATTGACCGGGATGCAATAGATTCGTAATGTCTGGCCATTTTGGATTGCAAGTTAATGTAACAAACAAATCCGGCCGTCCATGATTGCGCACGTAAGTCATCGCATCCTGGGAGTACTCATGCATGTGTCTAGGACTGCCAATGTATGTCGATGGCAAAATATAGAGTCGACCAATATCTGTAATATCCGCATCACCATTCATTGCATCTCTTAAGTGAATATACTCTTCAGATCGCAACTTCGACTGATTGTATTGCATGTAATTAAGTCGTTCTGTCTCAACTTTAACATACATGTCAACTGCATACTGTTGAAATAACCGTCCATATCTCAGTAAATGGTTGTCATAGTTTTGGCGAATCATCATTTGCCTCGACACCTAAAAGCTTAAATTACCTATATGAAGTAGCAAACAAAAATTTTTTTTTACTAACCATTCACCGGATTTATCATCTTATATCCTAAGTGATATCCGTCTTCTCTACGGCAGAACATGAGCGGATATTGCATTGCGTCGTAAGACCGATGTGTCTCACTTATCCGTTTTAGTGCGTTTTGATTTCTACGTTTGATAACAATATCACGCGACTGCAAATTTTCTCCAACAACAACAACTGATATTTCGCTAACTGTAGGTGCATTATATTGTCTTTCATGTGACCCTGTTGGTCTTTTGTCCGCTTGTATGATTATACTATGATCATCTGTTGGCATACGTTCCAACGAAATCGTAAACAGTTTAATGAGGCCATTGTGTTCGTGTAACATTTGCTCCAATTGTTCGATTATTTCTCTTTTTGTTGTATTGAAGATAGCACAACGCCGATTTACTTCATCATGTGAATCTCCCAGAAAGTAAATTTGGAGATATTTGTGTTCTTGATCTGGATGCGGCAACAGCGATCCAGCGAGATGAAACATTTGCCCATGAACGTGTATAATTGGAGGAAAGCTCTGTAGTTTCTGTCGAATATTGTTTGGCAAAAATACCTTAAACGTTGGATTGTAGTTTTGTTCATTTACAATTTGCTTTAAGAAATGGCTCGAGTGAGGAGATTCACCATAAAGCAGCTGGAACAATGGCTGTGGTGGTGGAAGCAATTCTGGCAACGGTTCATTTTTAAATTTGACTGCATTGAAATATTGACAAACTACTGACATCTGACCGATTTGAACAGATGCGCTATATTGAATGTTTGGATCATATCGAAAACCTGCCCGTTCAAAGTTCACAAAAGAAAGATGTTGTCGCTGTTGTCGTCGAACAATCGCATGTTGTGATTTTACTTCATCACTTTGGCGAGCACGAACTTCCTTTCTTCTCGATCGTTGTTGCTGATTGTGAACTTCCCTTCTTCTCAATCGTTCTTGCTGATTGTATGTTTGGTTGACATCTTCTAACTGGTGCGTGCTACTCTCCAGCAGTCAATTTCGTGGTGATACCCTCTCAATAACACTTTCCCTTTGACGTGCTCTGCTATTTCGTGTTCTCCTTGCGGCCTGGGAACTCCGAGAAGTGTTACTATACGTACTGATTCTTGACATCGTAACAAATATCTAATTGGAAATGATCATTCATTTGCATAAAGTTCATATAAGGTTTTACGGACCAATAACTTACCTTTGAAAACTCCAAAAATGAATGAATTAAACTAAGGAAGCAGATCAATTGAATGATAAATTCCAATGTACATAAATCGGTATTCGCCAACACGCTAAATCACTTTCACTAAATAACTCACTTTTTAAAACAAAATATATCAATATATCAGTAAAGCAAGGCGCATTTTTATTGCCCTCTAAATTTTGCGTGTTCGATTGCAAAGCAAAATTGACGTTTAATTTAATTTGTGTTTGTTTCATAAAACTGCCATTTCCATAAACCAAAAATAGCACGTAACACAACCAAAATTACCATATAACCGCTGCAGCAAGAACAACCAAAATGTCGTGCTAGGTGGAAAATGAGATAAATATATGGTGGATTAACAACCAAAATAATTAAAGATTGTAAGGGAGGTACCACGTCCCCTTTTTTGATAACGACAAGCTTTATGGGTGAGAATGGTGTTGTTTCCTATAGCTCTATACCAATTTTCATGTTCCTACCTTAAGCACTTTTGAAGATATTCACCTTGAAAAGTTCAGTTTGTATGGGAGGTACCACGCCCCCTTTTCCGATTATCCCTTCTTTTATGTGTAAGAAGGCTTTTGATACCATATAGGTCTATACCAATTTTCAGGTCCCTACCTTGAACCCTTCTTTCCTTCACAGATATTCTGCTTAAAAAATTTAGTTTGTATGGGAGGTACCATGCCCCTTATTCGATAGCCCCCGGTTTTATAGGTGAGGGCGGTGTTGTTATCCTGTAGCTCTGTACCAATTTTCATGTTCCTACCTTAAACACTTTTGAAGATATTCGACTTGGAAAATTCTATTTGTATGGGAGGTGCCACGCCCCCTTAATATTTTATTCTGATTTTAAGACATGACCTGCGCGTGGTAATAACAAACAAATCCCCCAAAGGAAGTATTTCATTTGGTTCAGCCGTTTTCGAGTTTTAGCGTTACAACTATACACCATTTCATTTTTATATATATAGATTTGTTTTCACACAATGACACTGCGGCGAAATCCGGAACTTACGTCACAACGTCACTTTGGCGGGAAGTCACAAATTGGAAAAAAATGCGGAGGTTGCGGTTTTAAAAACAAATGTATCGTTGCGGGTCGACCGTCTGACTCTGCGGATGAAACGAAAAAGAGAGTGATCCCGTTCGGATCTATCCCTTTTGATAGTTTGGGTGGTGAATATTAGATTAATCGGAGTCGTCTCGCTAATGATCGTGTGGTTGTTGTGTTGTAATAGTGAGCGGTGTCAGGTACTGTGTTTGATGCGTGTGTGTGTAGTGGTGTGCGCTGAACTGTTGTGTGATGAGTTGTTGTGACGTGAGGTGATGCGATGTTGCAGAATGCTCATAGCTCATGTGACTACAAAGAGTTTTGGGATCCTTTATATGGAAGTTTACTTTTCCGAGCTTGCATGTCAAAAACCAGGTTCTCTGACTTATCGCGCTACTTACGATTTGATGAAAAAGCAACAAGAAATTCTCGTAGAGCGAGGGATAAATTTGCTGCTATACGAGATATTTGGGACATCATTATAAAAAACTTCAGAAAATATTATATGCCTGGTGTTAATTTAACAATCGAAGAATAGCTCGTTCCCTTTCGAGGTCGTGTTTCATTTCGACAATATATGCCTGCAAAGCCAGACACGTATGGTATGAAAATTTGGTGGATATGTGACAGTGAGACGAGTTATCCATTGCATGGAATACCTTATTTGTGTAAGGAAGGCGCTAATGGACAGACAAATTTGGCGCAGAATGTTGTCAAACAGCTTTGTGAATATTATGAGGGTACAAATCGAAACATTACTTTTGACAATTTCTTTACCAGTTTTGATTTATCGCTCGATCTTTTATCAAAGCGTCTTACATGTGTTGAAACTCTTCGAAAAAACAAAACATGCATTCCTTAAAATTTTCTGCGTTCCCGGCAACGAGAAGCAGGAAGCAACCTTTTTGGCTTTCAAAAGAACATGACTCTAGTAAGCTTTGTCCCAAAAAAAAATAAAGCTGTTCTCTTGCTCTCGTCGATGCACCACACTGCCGATATTGACGCAGAGACAAAAAAATCGGAAATAAATTTTTATTATAATGCCACTAAAGGCGGCGTAGATACGTTTGATCAATTGTGCCATGCTTTTACAAGCAAAAGAAAAACTCTCAGATGGCCTGTAGCTCATTTTTACAATTTGATAGACGCCGCTGGTAAAGCATCCAAAGTAATTTGGTTGTCCTTATATCAAAAATGGAATGATTCAAAAAAAGGCACTCGCCGCAAATTATTTTTAAAAGATTTGTCCCGGGAATTAATTATGCCAAACATCGAAAGAAGAGCCGATTGTCGAATGCTAATAAAGCAGTTATCACTGACACTATATCAACATCATTATTCCCCAATAAGTGTTTGCCGCCTGCATCCAAAACAGTTCGCCGTCGATATCACTTATGCCCCTACAAAAAACGCAGGGTTTCTATGCAATGTTGCCAAATTTGAACCAAAAATGTTTGCAATGAACACTCGCAAAAGGCTATAATATGCGTGAGTTGTATGCAAAATAATTAGTAGTTTAATACTAATTTTGAATTCGTTTCTTTTAAATATGTAAGGGCCAATTTATTCACTCTCCATTACAACTTAAATCATTACAACACGTTTACAGATACATTTGAAAATAAACTTACAAGCGGTTGGATATTAATTTAATAAACGCGTACTTTTAAGTTTAAAAATAAGCGATTTTACAAGTACGTGGAAAAGCCCAAAGTAATGTAACGTTTTGGTTCTTTACAAGTCTTCTGTAATTGTTTTGTAATGAAAAACGTAAACTTTTTGTAACGAAAAGGTTTACCAGTGTAAGTTTAATTTAAGTTTATTTACAAACGCGATTGTTTACTGGGCATGAGAAGATATGTCACTGTGTTGGTGAATAAATTTAAATTGCTCAGAAATACATATACATTGCTTTTACAAACCGCCGTATACTTGGCGAATAAATTGATCATTTCCATAAATCAATGTAATGTAGGGAGGATGGAGTCATGTTCACGCAAGTGAGGAAAGTTCTCTGATTGCCATTCACTTGGGAGTGGCCAGAAGCGATTCTTTGACATGTGACTCAAGCAGCTCACGACTTCCGGTCTTTGACCAAGTATCCTCTGGGTAGCCTAAGAACATCCGTTTGAAGGCGAGCTAAAGTGAGAAGGCGAAACATCCCCTGCATAGGGTTGTGCGCTGGGTTTGGGACCCGCCACGTAAAAAAACACCCCCAATGAAAAAGTTTAAACAGCCTCGGATGAGAGACCCCCCTTTTGATGACGACCATGGAAAACGAAATAAGGACTACGAATTGAGGGCATGCACCTGGAATGTCCGGTCCCTTAATTGGGAAGGTGCCGCTGCCCAGCTGGTTGATGTCCTCGTGAAAACAAAGGCTGACATCACCGCCGTCCAAGAAATGCGATGGACGGGACAAGGACAGAGGCGAGTAGGTCCTTGTGACATTTACTACAGTGGCCATATAAAGGAGCGCAAGTTTGGTGTCGCCGAGTACTATCATTCACTGCGGTCAATGAACGTCTAGCCACAATCCGCATCAAAGCGAGATTCTTCAACATATCGCTGATTTGCGCCCACGCCCCGACGGAAGAGAAGGACGATGTGACCAAAGATGCCTTTTATGAGTGCTTGGAGCGCACTTATGTGAGATGCCCCCGCCACGATGTAAAAATCGTGCTTGGCGACTTCAACGCCAGGGTGGGCAAAGAAGGTATCTTTGGCACTACGGTCGGTAAATTCAGCCTACACGAGGAAACATCGCCAAATGGGTTGAGGCTGATCGACTTCGCCGGGGACCGAAATATGGTTATCTGTAGTACTAGATTCCAGCATAAGAAGATTCATCAAGCTACCTGACTGTCTCCGGATCGAAAAACCACCAACCAGATCGATCATGTTGTGATAGACGGAAGACACATCTCCCGTGTTTTAGATGTGCGTGCGCTCCGAGGTCCTAACATCGACTCGGACCACTATCTTGTTGCAGCTAAGATTCGCACCCGCCTCTGTACAGCAAAAAACGCACGCCAACAAACACAAGGAAGGTTCGACGTCGAGAAGCTGCAATCACAACAGACAGCCGAACGATTCTCTACTCGGCTTGCACTCCTGCTCTCTGAGAGCACTCGTCAACAACTCGGTATAAGGGAACTGTAGGACGGCATTTCAAACTCCTTACGTAAAGCTGCAACCGAAACCATTGGCTTTCGGAAAGTGCAAAAGAACAGCTGGTACGACGTGTCGCAGCGGAGAGAAAACAGGCTGCCTACCTCGCAACGTTTCGACCGACCACAACACGTGCGGGATGGGATAGATACCGAGAGTTGAAGAGGGAAGCGAGACGCATTTGCAGACAGAAGAAGAAAGAGGCCGAAATGCGTGAGTACGAAGAGCTTGATAAGCTGGCCGACAGGGGTAATGCTCGAAAATTCTACGAAAAAATGCGGCGGCTTACAGAAGGTTTCAAGACCGGAGCATACTCATGTAGAACCCCCTAAGGTGATCTAGTCATCGATGCCCAGAGCATACTTATATTATGGAGGGAACACTTCTCCAGCCTGCTGAATGGCAGTGAACGCATAACACCAGAAGAAGGCGAACCAGATTCCCCAATCGATGACGATGGAGCAGACGTTCCATTACCCGGCCATGAAGAAGTTCGAATAGCAATTGCCCGCCTGAAGAACAACAAAGCGGCAGGGGCCGTCGGATTGCCAGCCGAGCTATTCAAACACGGCGGCGAAGAACTGATAAGGAGCATGCATCAGCTTCTTTGTAAAATATGGTCGGACGAAAGCATGCCCAACGACTGGAATTTAAGTGTGCTATGCCCAATCCATAAAAAAGGAGACCTCACAATCTGCGCCAACTACCGTGGGACAAGCCTCCTCAACATCGCGTACAAGGTTCTATCGAGCGTATTGTGTGAAAGATTAAACCACCGTCAACAATCTGATTGGACCTTATCAGTGTGGCTTCAGACCTGGTAAATCAACAACCGACCAGATATTCACCATGCGTCAAATCTTGGAAAAGACCCGTGAAAGAAGAATCGACACTCACCACCTATTCGTCGATTTCAAAGCTGCTTTCGACAGCACGAAAAGGAGCTGCCTTTATGCCGCGATGTCTGAATTTGGTATCCCCGCAAAACTAATACGGCTGTGTAAACTGACGTTGAGCAACACGAAAAGCTCCGTCAGAATCGGGAAGGACCTCTCCGAGCCGTTCGATACCAAACGAGGTTTCAGACAAGGCGACTCTCTATCGTGCGATTTCTTCAATCTGCTGCTGGGGAAAATTATTCGAGCTGCAGAACTTAATCGAGCAGGTACAATCTTTTATAAGAGTGTACAGCTGCTGGCGTATGCCGATGATATTGATATCATCGGTCTCAACACCCGCGGCGTTAGCTCTGCTTTCTCTAGACTGAATAAGGAAGCAAAACAAATGGGTCTGGCAGTGAACAAGGGCAAGACGAAATATCTCCTGTCATCAAACAAACAGTTGTCGCACTCGCGACTTGGCACTCACGTCACTGTTGACAGTCATAACTTTGAAGTTGTAGATAATTTCGTTTATATTGGAACCAGCGTAAACACCACCAACAATGTCAGCCTAGAAATCCAACGCAGGATAACTCTTGCCAACAGGTGCTACTTCGGACTAAGTAGGCAATTGAGAAGCAAAGTCCTCTCTCGACAAACAAAAACCAAACTAGATAAGTCACTCATAATTCCCGTCCTGCTATATGGTGCAGAGGCTTGGAAGATGTCAACAGCGGATGAGTCGACGTTGCGAGTTTTCGAGAGAAAAATTCTGCGAAAGATTTATGGTCCTTTGCGCGTTGGCCACGGCGAATATCGCATTCGATTGAACGATGAGCTGTACGAGATATACGACGACATTGACATAGTTCAGCGAATTAAAAGACAGCGGCTACGCTGGCTAGGTCATGTTGTCCGGATGGATGAAAACACTCCAGCTCTGAAGGTATTCGACGCAGTACCCGCCGGGGGAAGCAGAGGAAGAGGAAGACCTCCACTCCATTGGAAGGACCAAGTGGAGAAGGACCTGGCTTCGCTTGGAATATCCAATTGGCGCCACGTAGCGAAAAGAAGAAACGACTGGCGCGCGGTTGTTAATTCGGTTATAATCGCGTAAGCGGTTTCCACGCCAATTAAGAAGAAGAGAAGAATGGGAGAGACCGTACAGTTGCCCTGTTCAGGAGATCGATTCGTTTGTGAACACCTAAAGCGGCTACAGAGCGGGACCAATGAATGAGGTGCACAACTGAAGCACGCCAACCACGCAAAGAAACCGCCGTCACCTTCGGCAACCACCAAAGAACCTAGAAAAAAAACTTTGCATGAACAAACAGTTCCTATCGTGCCGCCGCCGAAAATCCACGTACCGGATGATTCTGATCTAAAGTCTTATGAGCCATGGGGTGAGCTCAAAAACAAAGGCCTTTTCTCAGTTGATAGTGGTACCTCCGAAGATGCTGAATCAAAAGAAGAGGAGAACATCAGAGCAAATCCATTACTTAAGAGAAACATCAATATGACACGGAAAATGAGTATTACTTTTTTGATAATAAAAAAGATGTTTATACCAAGCACAACAAAGACGGACCAATTATGGAGGATGTAAAAATAAATCCAAGCATCTCCAACAACGAAGCGAAAAAAAATAAAGATGATGAAACATCATTCATCATCCCTCCTGAGCATCAAAAAAAAAAATCATGTAAGCGATGATTCTGTAAATCTTTCCCTTGATCACAGAAAAGGATTTGTCTACGAGAGCTATAAAAATATCCCCCTGATTATGGAGAGTGTAGAAATACCACCGAGCACTCCAAAATGTCACTTCTTGCAAAAAGAGATCTTAGAATGCGAAAATAAAGCGTCTCAATTCGTCCTAAATGAGGAAATAAAAAAAAAACACTATGATTCAGCCTGAATCTGCAGTGGACGGTCTGAATAATCCCTTCAATGATGAAGTATCGACTTCAAATACGGTTAAATGCAATTCAATGGCTGATGATCTGCGCATCCCTTGTTATCAACTTCCCAAACACCCACTCTGTTGACTCCACCTCTCATATATCCGTATTTCAGAAGTACTCCCTTGACTGATCATTCATATGCATTAACAGATGCACCTCACGCCCGTAACATTTTGAAAGAGATTACTAATTGGCAAATCAACACTTCAGCCCAAGGAACATGCTGTAAATGCAAGCATCGAAAAAAATTGCAATATACGATCAGATAATGCCATTTTTGATAAAGAGGATATCATCACCATAAGCGACTCAAGTGAGACCTCTTCATCGGATCTCTTACTCATGAAGAAAGACGATCAGGGTAAAGAATTACTTGCTCAGATTCAATCGCATAAAAGAAAAGTGAAACATGTGGAATCAAAAAATTATGGCCCGACGAAGAGGATGAAAACTGGAAAGAATGAGAAGAGCAAGCAATTGGCTTACTATTTCCGAAATCATAAAGAACTTAGAATTAAAAATCAGAGAATTAATTCTAAAAAAAGGATTAATATTCCCCAATGGTAACAGGTGTATCAAACCGTTGAGAATAAAACTTAATGGTAAATCCTTTTGGAAGTTTGATCGATCGATCAACCCTTATATTAGTCATTTGCAAAAGACTCTGATAGTAAAGCCATTAAACTCCTTCCTTCTTTCATGAAAAAGGGGCTACTGCGGAAGTAGAGCAGGAACGGTTGAGACTCCTGAATACAGTATACGTCATTGAAGAGCCGCAGGTGTGTCTACTTCTATACCAGCTCAATGCTGTCGATTCACTTGATATCATTTGGGAACGATTCTTGACCGGCGAACCAAGTGGTTGCAGAAGTTTCACATGTAAAAATCCAGATTGTAACGTTGAACCCACACCAATGTATTTGATTCCTGTGAACGAGAGAATTCTGCTCGAAGGTGGTTATAAAGACTGGGAAAAAGCTCTTCAATATCGTCCAGTTGATTATAACAAAAAATGTTGATCGAAATGTGACTATGAAGGTGAGGAGTATACCACATTAAATCTTCACATTTGCATAAGTTTAGATGTGAGCCTACGAACAAATTAAGAACCATGGAAGGTCATTTAAAAGATTTTCCTCCTTACCTTTATCTAGAGAGACCTTATAGATATGATTTTTTACATTCTGGAATTTAACTACTGCTTATAGGCAAGTTACTGTTAAAGCGATTTTTCAATGTAAATTTTTTATTTTCAGGCTGGTGGGAATCATTCTTCATCAGCCAGGACTATCGCTTCCAAACGTTGAAGAAGGACATTTACAAACTTCAGAGCCGGGCCACTTCTCAGCATATAATCTTCGTACTACAGGATCGTGGATCCATTGTGATTATTTAGAGCAAAACATCAACTATACGTGCAAACCAAGTCAAACTGTGAAACCTCATGCTGCAATTTACGTTATCTGTGAGACCGAATGCGACATTTAAAAACCATTCTTCGATAAAATTACCCAAATTACCTTAAGTTACCTTTCAATGAGAAATGTCATATAGTTCTGTAGTTAATAGAATTTATTTTTTTATTTTCTTCTCTCCAAGGAAATTTTCGAAAAAATTTCAGAGAAAAATGAGATTCTATTGACTTTTATAAATGTGCGATATAGTTATAAAAATGTGATATATAGTTATATACTATAAGTGTTATATATATGTAGTTATATATATGTAGTTATATATATGTTAAACTATATGTTATATATAGTTAAACAAATTGTTACGTAAAGTTTGAATTTCACATTTTTATTTTTCATACACAAATAAACAAAGGCAATAGACAAATACTTACTACAATCGTGTTTTTAATTATTGTTTAAAGCTGTAAATAAGAAATTACCAATAAAAATCAATGCAAGATGATGTTTAACATTTCTACTTCAGGAAGAGAGGCTCAATGAAAATAGTCCTATTATAATACTTGAAGATTTTTTTATAACTTTTCTACAACAGGATTTGTCAGTCTATAATTCTAAACCTGTCAAATACTTCCTGATTTGTTTTTATTATGGACATTGAAGTGTTATGACAAAATTCCATAACCTAAATCCTCTTTGGATACCCCCACTACTCATTAGAGAGAGATGAGGGTCGAGTCCATCACGTGACGCTGTGTCAGATTTTTAAATACATAATTACTATTATAACATCGCTTTCCCAAATTAAAAAAAATATTTTCTGATAATTCCCAAATGATTTTACGTCTGTTGCAATTTAAATTTCGCCATTCCCCCAAAAATTCGCCAAGTATACGGTTGAATATGTTTTTAACGATTCTTAATTAACTGTTCGTTCCCAAATTATAAAAAGGCTTTCCCGAAATTTCCCAAATTAATTCCCGATTGTTCCATACATTAATTTATGGAAATGATCAATTTATTCGCCAAGTATACGGCGGTTTGTAAAAGCAATGTATATGTATTTCTGAGCAATTTAATTGTTAGCTCTGTTTACTTGCCACTTTCTTCTCCCAGCAAGCAGTAGTGAAATCCGCCCAAAAAAAATTAACATTAATTCAGTCATGATTTTAAATAAGTAAGCACAAGATTTTAAAATAATAATAATAAATATTTGTGTTAGCGATTTACATTGTTCGAGCTGGAGATAAAAAGCAGTTCACCAACGCCCTTAAAACAAATCACCCAAGAAGTATAACAGAAAACTGTTCAAACTTTATTGTTGGTACAATGCATTAGTGTTTTTTTTTTCAAACTTTGCTTGGTTCATGACAGGAATACATCATAGTTTCAGTTTTGTCACAAAATATTGTATAACCTGATCCGAATACTCTGCCCATTTCTTGACATAACAATCGAAAAGATTCGATATTAAGTTCAGAGATCAGAGGCTTTTTCCTGGAAGTCTTCATGTCTTTTGAGTACCGCATTCTCGAGCACAATGAATTTTCGCATTCGTTATGCAGATACCAACTATCTCATACTTGTTTTGAGATTTTAGTTGAGTCTTTTAAATAATTTTATTTGCTCGCTTTTTATAAAACGGTCCGCTAGGCTGCCACGTCTTCTTAAGCGACTTCTGTTAGATTTTTGCATAAAGCTAATAGACGGCACAAATTTGGAGTTAATGTACATTTTGGTTGTTTTTATAATCTCACAACATATTGTAACATAGTATAGTACTTTCCTTCAGATATCAGTTGTCAGCAAAGACCTAAAACTAATCGATACAGGTATGGAATTCAATATAAATAAATGCAAATGCAAGACTGTAATTATCGGATAGGCATCGAACTTAGTGTATTAGTTTTGTTCTCCAATCAGTTGCACAGAATAGATATAGAATTATATATAAATAAATGTAAATAAAAAACTGTAATTAGATTAGGGCCATCAAATAGGGAAGAGCATTTGTACATATGTATGTATCTACACAGTCTTACTAAAGTTTACATACGACCATACAATTTTAATTTTATTATAAATATCAAAATCTGTTGATATCTTCCAGGTTTTTATAACTTTAAACGAAAGATAAAATCAGTATAAATACTCTTCAATACAAAATTTGTTGTACTTACTAAAGTAACAACAAAAAAGTTAAAATGCTTGAACTCCCATATTTACATGTGTAAGTAAACATACGACGCAAAGAACAAAGTGTACCGCTATGAATACCGCTGCAGATTTCTTGATGTTTGCTTTAACAGCCCTATTCTGAAAAAACCTCTCAACTGAGTTAAGAGGAAAAATTTGAGATATTTCTTGTGAGGCATATTTTGTGAGGCTGTTCTTGCTCAAACCTCATAAGAAAAAAGCTTAAAGAAGTCACCACCTGGAGGATGGAGTCATGTGTAGAAGTTCACGCAAGTGAGGAAAGTCCTCTGATCGCCATTCACTTGGGAGTGGCCAGAAACGATTCTTTTGCATATGACTCAAGCAGCTCACGACTTCCGGTCTTTGACCAAGTATCCTCTGGGTAGCCTAAGAATATCCGTTTGAAGGCGAGCTAACGTGAGAAGGCGAAACATCCCCTGCATAGGGTTGTGCGCTGGGTTTGGGACCCGCCACGTAAAAAAACACCCCCAATGAAAAAGTTTAAACAGCCTCGGATGAGAGACCCCCCTTTTGATGACGACCATGGAAAACGAAATAAGGACTACGAATTGAGGGCATGCACCTGGAACGTCCGGTCCCTTAATTGGGAAGGTGCCGCTGCCCAGCTGGTTGATGTCCTCGTGAAAACAAAGGCTGACATCACCGCCGTCCAAGAAATGCGATGGACGGGACAAGGACAGAGGCGAGTAGGTCCTTGTGACATTTACTACAGTGGCCATATAAAGGAGCGCAAGTTTGGTGTGGGATTCGTGGTGGGAGAGAGACTCCGTCGCCGAGTACTATCATTCACTGCGGTCAATGAACGTCTAGCCACAATCCGCATCAAAGCGAGATTCTTCAACATATCGCTGATTTGCGCCCACGCCCCGACGGAAGAGAAGGACGATGTGACCAAAGATGCCTTTTATGAGTGCTTGGAGCGCACTTATGTAAGATGCCCCCGCCACGATGTAAAAATCGTGCTTGGCGACTTTAACGCCAGGGTGGGAAAAGAAGGTATCTTTGGCACTACGGTCGGTAAATTCAGCCTCCCAACGAAACATCCCAAAATGGGTTGAGGCTGATCGACTTCGCCGGGGCCCGAAATATGGTTATCTGTAGTACTAGATTCCAGCATAAGAAGATACATCAAGCTACCTGGCTGTCTCCGAATCGAAAAACCACCAACCAGATCGATCATGTTGTGATAGACGGAAGACACAACTACAGTGTTTTAGATGTGCGTGCGCTCAGAGGTCCTAAGAACGACTCAGACCACTATATTTTTGCAGCCAAAATTCGCACCCGCCTCTGTGCAGCAAACAACGCTCGCCAACAAACACAAGTAAGGTTCGACGTCGAGAAGCTGCAATCACAACAGACAGCCGAACGTTTTTCTACTCGGCTTGCACTCCTGCTCTCTGAGAGCACTCATCAACAATTCGGTATAAGAGAACTGTGGGACGGCATTTCAAACTCCTTACGTACAGCTGCAACCGAAACCATTGGTTTTCGGAAAGTGCAAAAGAACAGCTGGTACGACGAGGAGTGCCGTGTCGCAGCGGAGAGAAAACAGGCTGCCTACCTCGGAACGTTTCGATCGACCACAACACGTGCGGGATGGGATAGATACCGAGAGTTGAAGAGGGAAGCGACGCGCTTTTGCAGACAGAAGAAGAAAGAGGCCGAAATGCGTGAGTATGAACAGCTCGATAAGCTGGCCGACAGGGGTAATGCTCGAAAATTCTACCAAAAGATGCGGCGGCTTACAGAAGGTTTCAAGACCGGAGCATACTCTTGTAGAACCCCCAAAGGTGATCTAGTTACCGATGCCCAGAGCATACTTAAATTATGGAGGGAACACTTCTCTAGCCTGCTGAATGGCATTGAAAGCACAACACCGGGAGAAGGCGAACCCGCTTCCCCAATCGATGACGATGGAGCAGACGTTCCATTACCCGACCATGAAGAAGTTCGAATAGCAATCACCCACCTGAAGAACAACAAAGCGGCAGGGGCTGATGGATTGCCGGCCGAGCTATTCAAACACGGCGGCGAAGAACTGATAAGGAGCATGCATCAGCTTCTTTGTAAAATATGGTCGGACGAAAGCATGCCCAACGACTGGAATTTAAGTGTGCTATGCCCAATCCATAAAAAAGGAGACCCCACAATCTGCGCCAACTACCGTGGGATTAGCCTCCTCAACATCGCATATAAGGTTCTATCGAGCGTATTGTGTGAAAGATTAAAGCCCACCGTCAACGAACTGATTGGACCTTATCAGTGTGGCTTTAGACCTGGCAAATCAACAACCGACCAGATATTCACCATGCGCCAAATCTTGGAAAAGACCCGTGAAAGGAAAATCGACACACACCACCTCTTCGTCGATTTCAGAGCTGCTTTCGACAGCACGAAAAGGAGCTGCCTTTATGCCGCGATGTCTGAATTTGGTATCCCCGCAAAACTGATACGGCTGTGTAAACTGACGTTGAGCGGCACCAGAAGCTCCGTCAGGATCGGGATGAACCTCTCCGAGCCGTTCGATACCAAACGAGGTTTCAGACAAGGCGACTCCCTATCGTGCGACTTTTTCAATCTGCTGCTGGAGAAAATAGTTCGAGCTGCAGAACTTAATCGAGCAGGTACAATCTTCTATAAGAGTGTACAGCTGCTGGCGTATGCCGATGATATTGATATCATCGGCCTCAACACCCGCGCCGTTAGTTCTGCTTTCTCCAGACTGGACAAGGAAGCAAAACGAATGGGTCTGGCAGTGAACGAGGGCAAGACGAAATATCTCCTGTCATCAAACAAACAGTCGTCGCACTCGCGACTTGGCACTCACGTCACTGTTGACAGTCATAACTTTGAAGTTGTAGATAATTTCGTCTATCTTGGAACCAGCGTAAACACCACCAACAATGTCAGCCTAGAAATCCAACGCAGGATAACTCTTGCCAACAGGTGCTACTTCGGACTGAGTAGGCAATTGAGAAGCAAAGTCCTCTCTCGACGAACAAAAACCAAACTCGATAAGTCTCTCATAATTCCCGTCCTGCTATATGGTGCAGAGGCTTGGACGATGTCAACAGCGGATGAGTCGACGTTGCGAGTTTTCGAGAGAAAAAATCTGCGAAAGATTTATGGTCCTTTGCGCGTTGGCCACGGCGAATATCGCATTCGATGGAACGATGAGCTGTACGAGATATACGACGACATTGACATAGTTCAGCGAATTAAAAGACAGCGGCTACGTTGGCTAGGTCATGTTGTCCGGATGGATGAAAACACTCCAGCTCTGAAAGTATTCGACGCAGTACCCGCCGGGGGAAGCAGAGGAAGAGGAAGACCTCCACTCCGTTGGAAGGACCAAGTGGAGAAGGACCTGGCTTCGCTTGGAATATCCAATTGGCGCCACGTAGCGAAAAGAAGAAACAACTGGCGCGCGGTTGTTAACTCGGCTATAATCGCGTAAGCGGTGTCTACGCCAATTAAGAAGAAGAAGAATGTATGATGGGGTGCAAAGGAGACACCAACCGAATGATATTAAATTAGTTGCATACGCAGACGACCTTATTGTGGTAGTAGTTGCTAAACACCGCGATGACCTCCGGAGCAAATGCAACGAGTGCATAAACGGTCTGCGCTAATGGTTCTCCTCAATGAGTTTAGAACTGGCGGAGCAAAAGACCGAAGTCTTGCTCATAAGCACAAGAAAAATGGAGGAAAGTATATCCCTCACCATAGGGGAGTGCCAGATTCATTCACAGCCACACCTAAAATATTTAGGAGTAATAGTAGACTCAAAGCTCATATTTAAGGACCACCTAGAATACACTGCAGGTAAAGCGAACAAAATCCTGAATGCCTTATCAAGAATGATGGCAAATAAAGGCTGCGTGCGTTCCAGCCGGCGTTTTTTACTCGCAAAGATAATGAGATGGGTTGTATTATATGCGGCTCCAATATGGATCCAGGCGGTAGACATCAAAGCATATGCCAGACAAATAAACACAGTGCACAGGCTGTCGGCACTAAGAGCTATCAGTGCTTTCCGAACAATTTCAAGCGATGCTGCTGAAGTAATAGCCAGTATGATGCCCATTGACATCCAGGGTGACGAATACGAACGAGTGTATAAATTATCAGAGCCAACTACAGGAGCCAAAAGAAGAGAGAGAGTGAAAAGCTTAACTATATGGCAGCAGCGGTGGCAAACCTCACTCAAAGGACGGTGGACCTACAGACTCATACCGGATATTCATTCCTGGATCGACAGACGATATAGGGACTTGGATTTCCACCTAACCCAAATACTAAGTGGGCATGGATGCTTTAGAAGCTATCTATACAGATTCCAGCGCGACATTAGTCCGAATTGACCGTCGTGTTCAGAGTGCTGTGAAGACTCTGAGCATGTTTTCTTTTATTGCCCGCGCTTTATAAGTGCAAGGGAAAAACTTAAAACTACACTCGGTGGTAGTTTTATGGTGGGAAATTTGACGACACTTATGTGTCAGTCCACTGAGAACTTGAGAGCTAGCGGCAGCCTCAATCATGACAAAACTGAGACATATAGACCAGGGTAGGCGTCCGTCCGTCCGTGCCATAGAAGGGACTTAAATGTCGTATCACTCCCACGAAGTAATACTTAATCACGTGGTTCCGTGGGAGAGTCTGGAGTTGGGAGCAGGTTAGGTTTAGCGGATTAAAGTTCCGCACTCCGGCTTTTGATGCTTCCTCCTACTTAAAAAAAAAAAATAAAACGAGAAAAAACAGAACAAAACACAGAAAAAAAAGGTAAATACCCTTCACAGGTGCATTTCTGTTAGTAACTATGTGTTCAGTTTGGAAGCTATATGCTATAGTTAACCGATCTGAACAATTTCATCGGAGATTACATTGTTGCTCTAGAAAATAATCTATACCAAATTTGGTGAAGATACATTGTCAAATATCAAAGTTTTCCATACAAGAACTTGATTCAGATCGTTCAGTTTATATGGCAGCTATATGTTATAGTGGTCCGATATGAGCAGCTTCTTGAAGAGAGAATGACGTTTGCAAAATTTCAAAAGGATATCTTAAAAACTGAGGGACTAGTTCGTATATATACAGACAGACAGACAGACAGACGGACATGACTAAATCGACTCAGCTCAACATACTGATCATTTATATATATACTTTATACGATCTCCGACGCTTCCTTCTGGGTGTTACAAACATCGTGCCAAACTTAATATACCCTGTTCAGGGTATAAAAATAACAAACTTTCGAATGGAAATGTCAGATTGCACCTGGCAACACTTAGTGTTGCCTAGTCCAGAAATACATATACGAGTACTTATATAGCAGCCTATGTAATATAAAAATGCGTTGGTAGGAATGTGAATTTTTTTCTGTTTGGTTGGTACGACATCTGTCAAAACATATTCAATAGTCATAGAAAACCGAGAGTTGAAGAGGGAAGCGAAACGCATTTTCAGCCAGAAGAAGAAAGAGGCCGAAATGCGTGAGTACGAACAGCTTGATAAGCTGGCCGACAGGGGTAATGCTCGAAATTTCTACAAAAAAATGCGGCGGCTTACAGAAGGTTTCAAGACCTAGCCACCGATGCCCAGTGCATACTTAAATTATGGAGGGAACACTTCTCCAGTCTGCTGAATGGCAGTGAACGCATAACACCAGGAGAAGGCGAACCCGATTCCCCAATCGATGACGATGGAGCAGACGTTCCATTACCCGGCCATGAAGAAGTTCGAATAGCAATTGCCCGCCTGAAGAACAACAAAGCGGCAGGGGCCGACGGATTGCCGGCCGAGCTATTCAAACACGGCGGCGAAGAACTGATAAGGAGCATGCATCAGCTTCTTTGTAAAATATGGTCGGACGAAAGCATGCCCAACGATTGGAATTTAAGTGTGCTATGCCCAATCCATAAAAAAGGAGACCCCATAATCTGCGCCAACTACCGTGGGACTAGCCTCCTCAACATCGCATATAAGGTTCTATCGAGCGTATTGTGTGAAAGATTAAAGCCCACCGTCAACAAACCGATTGGACCTTATCAGTATGGTTTTCGACCTGGCAAATCAACAACCGACCAGATATTCACCATGCGCCAAATCTTGGAAAAGACCCGTGAAAGGTGAATCGACACACACCACCTCTTCGTCGATTTCAAAGCTGCTTTCGACAGCACGAAAAGGAGCTGCCTTTATGCCGCGATGTCTGAATTTGGTATCCCCTCAAATCTAATACGGCTGTGTAAACTGACGTTGAGCAGCACCAAAAGCTCCGTCAGGACCGGGAAGGACCTCTCCGAGCCGTTCGATATAAACGAGGTTTCAGACAAGGCGATTCCCTATCGTGCGATTTCTTCAACCTGTTTCTGGAGAAAATGGTTCGAGCTGCAGAATTCAACAGAGGAGGTACCATCTTCTATAAGAGTGTACAACTGCTGGCGTATGCCGATGATATTGATATCATCGGCCTCAACACCCGCGCCGTTAGTTCTGCTTTCTCCAGACTGGACAAGGAAGCAAAACGAATGGGTCTGGCAGTGAACGAGGGCAAGACGAAATATCTCCTGCCATCAAACAAACAGTCGTCGCACTCGCGACTTGGCACTCATGTCGCTGTTGACAGTCATAACTGTGAAGTTGTAGATAATTTCGTCTATCTTGGAACCAGCGTAAACAACCAACAATGTCAGCCTGGAAATCCAACGCAGGATAACTCTTGCCAACAGGTGCTACTTCGGACTAAGTAGGCAATTGAGAAGTAAAGTCCTCTCTCGACAAACAAAAACCAATCTCTGTAAGTCGCTCATAATTCCCGTCCTGCTATATGGTGCGGAGGCTTGGACGATATCAACAACAGATGAGTCGACGTTGCGAGTTTTTGAGAGAAAAGTTTAGCTAAAGATTTATGGTCCTTTGCGCGTTGGCGACGGCGAATATCGCATTCGATGGAACGATGAGCTGTACGAGATATACGACGACATTGACGTAGTTCAGCAAATTAAAAGGCAGCGGCTACGCTGGCTAGGTCATGTTGTCCGGATGGACGAAAACACCCCAGCTCTGAAAGTACCCGCCGCGGGAAGCAGAGGAAGAGGAAGACCTCCACTCCGTTGGAAGGACAAAGTGGAGAAGGACCTGGCTTCGCTTGGAATATCTAATTGGCGCCACGTTGCGAAAAGTAGAAACGACTGGCGTGCGGTTGTTAACTCGGCTATAATCGCGTAAGCGGTGTCTACGCCAATTAAGAAGAAGAAGAAGTCATAGAGAAAACAACATTATAATTCTTCATTTGAAAATTTCAAATTTTGTACCGAAAAGTGATGATTTGCGGTAAGCATCTGTCTCATCTTTTGTTTCCATTTGAAGAAAAGTCCTGCAGATTGGTATCGAATGCTGATACTTTGAGTCAAAAGTAAATGGTCGTCATGTTAGATGTTGCACAACAAACGATTTCAGACCGTTTGAAAGCTATGGGAAAGATCCAAAGTGTGAATTGAATAAAAGACAAATGGAAAACCGAAAAACAGTTGTGAAGTTTTGTTTCAAAGGCACGAAAAAAATCATCAAATCAGTTTTGCACCGAATTGTCTCTAACGATGAAAAATGGATTTATTTTAAGAATCGTAGAGGAAAAAATCTTAGATTAATCCGAGACAACCATCAACATTGACAGCAAAAACAGATCGATTCGGTAAGAAGGTTCTGTGTTTGGTGGGACTAGTAGGGTGGTACTTATACATATAATGAGCTTCTAAAACCGTGTAAACTACGAGGGCTGTCCGATAAATAACCGACCTCAACGTGAAGCTAGCGGCACATCTGAAAAAAAAGTTTCTACTTCAAATTGTGCATATTATAATAGCTACTCGCCAAAATTTCAGAAATTTATTGTGCGCAATTATCTGTTGACAGTCGTTTTTGTGAGTCTATTTGGGTGATTTCCCCAAAATGGAAAAAACTGAATATCGAGCTGTAATTAAATTTTTATTTTTGAAAGGCAATACGCCTTCACAAATCAAAGATGAGTTGGACTCTGTGTATGGTGACTCTGCACCATCGTTTACCACCGTAAAATTTTGGGCAGCTGAATTTAAACGTGGTCGCAGGAGCTTGGAAGATGATGAACGTCCTGGGCGTCCAAAAACTGTAACCACTAACGATAACATCGCTAAAGTTCATCAATTGGTACTAGACGACCGCCGGATTAAAGTTAGGGAAATAGCTGAGATTATGAAGATGTCAAAAGAAACTGTTTGTCACATATTAAACCAAGATTTGGGCATGAGAAAGCTGTCCGCGCGTTGGGTGCCACGTTTGCTTACGCTAGACCACAAACGTGCGCGCATGAACATTTCCAGCGCTCTGTTGGCTCAGTTTAGAGGCAATAAAACCCGTTTTTGGCGCCAATTGATAACTGTAGACGAAACTTGGATTCATTATTATACGCCCGAAACAAAAAACCGATCTAAACAATGGATTGAAAAGGGGGAACCAGCCCCAAAAAAACCTAAAGCTGTGTATTCGGCTGGGAAAGTGATGGCGAGTGTTTTTTGGGACATCCATGGAATTATTTTTATCGACTATCTTGAAAAAGGAAAAACTATAACAGGAGCACACTACGCATCATTATTGGACAAGCTAAAGGAAGAAATTTCGAAAAATCGGCCACATTTGCAAAAAAAGAAAGTCTTGTTCCACCAAGACAACGCACCATCTCACACCTCAACAGTCGCCATGGCGAAAATCCACGAATTGCGGTTCGAACTGCTTGACCATCCACCTTATTCACCGCATCTAGCACCAAGCGACTTTTTTTTGTTTCCTGAACTTAAAACTGCGCTCGGCGGCCAGAGATTTTCGTCAAATGAGGAGGCAATCTCTTTCGTGAACTCGTATTTTGCAGACAAAGACGCCAAGTACTATTTGGAAGGGTTGCAGAGATGGGAGCATCGCTGGGAGAAGTGTGTGGAGTTACAAGGAGACTATGTAGAAAAAAAAAAAAAAATTTTGAAAAAGTCGCGTGCATCATGGTTAGGTCGGTTATTTATCGGACAGCCCTCGTATTAAAACTATTGCTACAGACAACATATAATTAATTTCACCCATGAATTGGTCGAAAAATGAACAGAATGAGCCAGAAAAACGGCAAAGTATTTTTGTTACACAAAGAAAAATCGGTCCGGGATGCATTGCTTTAATATTTCGAATATTTTTAACATGGTATCCATAAATTATCAGAATGGTTGTCAAAACGGAGAACAAAAAAACATAGAGCAGAGAAGATAAGACATAGAGAAGGTGCAAATTGAATTTTGTATGATACTCGATTGGACGGCTAATAGAGCCTATCTCTCCGTTCTCTGGCAGAAATACAAGTATATGTAAAACAACTGATGACAACACGAGAATGCTTAAAGAAAAAAATGAAGTGGACGTATGTGTACACATCTATGTGCACCAGGGAATCACTTGTGCATTCACAATCACACAAAAAACCAATCAATTGTGTGGATATGTAAAGTACAAATATGTACATATAGATATGTTTCGTGATCGCATATTTTGATTTCTTTGACTTTTTTGGCTCAATTAACAAGTACCGATAATTACGAAAATATCAAAAAAGTTGTTAATATTATACCGATCAAGTAAAAATTATTTCTATATTTCAAATTTTTTAATTGTAATTTACTTAATTAGTTAACTATTTAAAAATAAATACATACATATGTATGTCTTTAGATTCATGTTATGTTCAATAAAATTTTTACATTTTTTTTTCTTGCGCATAGACCGACAAACAAGATAAGCAAGTGCTTACACAGGACATACAAATGTACATACGAGTACATATATTATTTCTTTGTTCATTGGTTATGTCCAGCGTTTTTGGTACCAACCAAATAGGTCTGTTGTAAGGACTAGAGGATGCTCTAATTATATCTTGGGTTAACATTTGGTCTATTTGTTTTCTGGGTACGGTAGATTTTAGAGAATATCATTTCTGTTTATTATTCTATGTTTTGTTGAACTTGTTAATGGTAAATTATCATCCTCGTTTTAAAATACACTTTTATATATTTTTTGTATATTTATAAGTTTTTTTGTCTATACCGTTAAGGTTATAGGTGTCAAGGAATTCTGTGACACATTTATCTTTTATGTCGTTATTGAAGATTACCAATTCATTGTCTCTATAGCTCATTTTGTTATATATTTCTTTTTCTTTTGTTAGATAAAAAGTTAGTAGTGTTTTATTTGTTTTTATAATTCTGTTTGGGTAGTCTATTATCGCATTTATCTAAGTTAAGCTTGTTGAAATCACATTCAAGGAATTCACATATTAATTCTTTTTCACAAAATTCTTTAAATATTGGGAATATGCAAAGTTTATTTATTTCGCTCTTCTTCCCATTGCTTGCACATCTACTTCCCTCTTCCATTTCGGGTTACAAATATTTTCGTTGATCAGACTGAACTTTGCTTCAGTGTCAATGATGAAATATAACTTTCTTATGTGTGTATCTATTATTATATAGGGTAATTGTTTTGTAACTCCCACTGAAAATTTGTATTTGCATTGCTAATATCCATAGGTTGTGGTTTATTATGATTTGATATTGCGGACCGATTATAATTTCCTGATTGGTTAATATTTCGTGTTTGATTCCCGACTCTTTGTTGATTAAAGTTTCTCTGTGAGATAAAATTTCCCTGTTGGTTATAATTTGTGTTTTTTGTTAGGTTTGAGACTCTAGTTTGGTTTCATCCGTTGAAACTGTTATACTTATTACCTACATTCCATGGGACATAGCCACCATTATATCTGTAGTGTGGCATGATATTATTATATCTATTATAAACTGTTCTATTGTTAACGCTAAAATTAGTCCTACGTTAACTAATTTGGTTAGGATATTTCCTTTGTTGCCCTAGCGTTGTGAAGCCTTGATGTCTAGCTTCTAATATTACTTTGTATGCCATATCTAGACTATCCGGGTTTCTTGCTATAACCATAGTTTTAGTAAGTTCTGGGAGATGTTCTTTAAATGATTTCAGCGCTATTCTACTAACTTCATTCGTTGAGAAATTTAAATCATTATGAGCTAATATTCTATTATGTAGTTTATTTCTAATTTTATTTATTTCAAAATAATAATTTTTCATAAGTTCCGCTGAATTTGCTCAAAAGTATTTGTTTCAGTGTTTCCCAATCACTAACTTGTCCATATCTGTGAATTATTTCCTTAGGTTTTCTTATGCATCTTACTTTCAGATAATTCAATACAATTTTTTGATTATTTGCATCAAAAGATAACATTGTGGGTAATATATATTAAATTTTTCTAATAAAATCCGTTAATTGGTTCGGATCTCGGCCGTCAAATTCTGCAATTCCATTAATACAATTTAAAATTAGTTAAAAAATGGTATGGTGGATGCTTCAATTTTCAGAGACTTTGGTTTCAAGGGAAAATACAAAATATGTTCTTATTTATTGTATTTTGATTCAACTTTATTTTGTATAATAAGTTCCTACTGTATATTTTAATTGATCTTGTGCGGTTTGAGAGGTGCTGTCTACTCTTGTAGTGAAGACACCTATCTAATAGTTTGAAAATAATTTTAGTAGAGATACAATAAAAATTTTATCGTTACAGCTTTAGAGTCACTGTTTTAGTGAAACATTATTATTTGTTTTGATTTTGAAACGCACACGATTGAATTTTTGTTTATACTATTCTTCTTCTTCTTTACTGGCGTAGACACCGCTTACGCGATTATAGCCGAGTCAACAACAGCGCGCCAATCGTTTCTTCTCTTCGCTACGTGGCGCCAATTGGATATTCCAAGCGAGGCCAGGTCCTTCTCCACTTGGTCCTTCCACCGGAGTGGAGGTCTTCCTCTTCCTCTGCTTCCCGCGGCGGGTACTGCGTCGAATACTTTCAGAGCTGGAGTGTTTTCATCCATCCGGACAACATGACCTAGCCAGCGTAGCCGCTGTCTTTTAATTCGCTGAACTATGTCGATGTCGTCGTATATCTCGTACAGCTCATCGTTCCATCGGATGCGGTATTCGCCGTGGCCAACGCGCAAAGGACCATAAATCTTCCGCAGAACTTTTCTCTCGAAAACTCGCAACGTCGACTCATCGGTTGTTGTCATCGTCCAAGCCTCTGCACCATATAGCAGGACGGGAATTATGAGCGACTTATAGAGTTTGGTTTTTGTTCGTCGAGAGAGGACTTTGCTTCTCAATTGCCTACTCAGTCCGAAGTAGCACCTGTTGGCAAGAGTTATCCTGCGTTGGATTTCAAAGCTGACATTGTTGGTGGTGTTTACGCTGGTTCCAAGATAGACGAAATTATCTACAACTTCAAAGTTATGACTGTCAACAGTGACGTGAGTGCCAAGTCGCGAGTGCGACGACTGTTTGTTTGATGACAGGAGATATTTCGTCTTGCCCTCGTTCACTGCCAGACCCATTTGCGTTGCTTCCTTGTTCAGTCTGGAGAAAGCAGAACTAACGGCGCGGGTGTTGAGACCGATGATATCAATATCATCGGCATACGCCAGCAGCTGTACACTCTTATAAAAGATTGTACCTGCTCGGTTCAGTTCTGCAGCTCTAATAATTTTCTCCAGCAGCAGATTGAAAAAGTCGCACGATAGGGAGTCGCCTTGTCTGAAACCTCGTTTGGTATCGAACGGCTCGGAGAGGTCCATCCCGATCCTGACGGAGCTTTTGGTCCCGCTCAACGTCAGTTTACACAGCCGTATTAGTTTTGCGGGGATACCAAATTCAGACATTGCGGCATAAAGGCAGCTCCTTTTCGTGCTATCGAAAGCAGCTTTGAAATCGACGAATAGGTGGTGAGTGTCGATTCTCCTTTCACGGGTCTTTTCCAAGATTTGGCGCATGGTGAATATCTGGTCGGTTGTTGATTTTCCAGGTCTGAAGCCACACTGATAAGGTCCAATCAGTTTGTTGACGGTGGGCTTTAATCTTTCACACAATACGCTCGATAGAACCTTGTACGCGATGTTGAGGAGGCTAATCCCACGGTAGTTGGCGCAGATTGTGGGGTCTCCTTTTTTATGGATTGGGCATAGCACACTTAAATTCCAATCGTTGGGCATGCTCTCATCCGACCATATTTTGCAAAGAAGCTGATGCATGCTCCTTATCAGTTCTTCGCCGCCGTACTATTGTGCGATAATTTTTACACATTTCTATTTATTTTATTACTTACCCTAAACAATTTTCCATAAATTGCTAATATTTCTGCTATTGTTGTTGCTGTTGACGTTGTTGTTGTTTTTGGATTTGCTGCTGTTGTTGTTGTTATTACCGCTGTTGATGATGCTGTTTTTATTATTGTGCTGGGTGAGTGTAATTGTAATTGTAAAACCGAACTTCCTTACTTAGGTCTATACTTCAACTGAATTAATCTTTCTTTCAATGTGCCCGCAGGCACTTATGTATGGGTATGTATACCCTATAAGTTTTGGTGTATCTAATTTCATAATGCATAATCGACTTATTTGCTTGATCAGAAAAAATGTGTGACCAAGTTTTATTAGAGAATGTAAAGACATACGAGGTATGACAATTAAGTAATGAGGCCGATTTCATAAAACCCGTATATTTGAAAACAGCGATTCCAGCGCGTTTACCATACTTCGTAACATTTCTGGAACGCTTCAACTGGAATGTCCACGAGTACCCTCGTCACGGCCGCCTGGATGTCCGTAATCGACTCAGAATGGGTTCCTTTGACCACTGATTTTGTTTTAGGAAACAAAAAAAGTCGCAGGATGACCTGTCGGGCGAATAAGGCGGCTGTTGCAACACGATCCCTTTAGAGGCCAAACACTGGCACACGCTGAGGACGGTGTGGCACGGCGCGTTGTCGTGATGAAGGATCCAGTTACGAGCGATGTCTGGGCGCACCCTGTTGACTCGTTTTCGCAATCTTTCGAGTACTTGACAATAGTAGACTTGATTCACAGTTTTCCCCGGTGGAACGAATTCTTTGTGGACGATTCCACGGCTATCAAAAAAGGCAATAATCATCGTTTTCACCTTCGACTTGCTCATGCGAGCTTTTTTCGGGCGGGGGGCACGCGGAGACAACCATTGGGGGAGGAATGCCAAAAAATGAGAAAGGGAATTTCAAGGTCACATGTTTACCACAAGCGCGGCAATAAAATCAGTCTCATTACTTAATTGTCAAACCTCGTAAAGAAGGTGCAGGTTCGATATCGAACATTTGTAAAACTTAAACCACGGAACTCACAGTTAAAAAGTAGCAGTTGAAAAATACTTTGAAATGTAGTACATATTTCCTTAGATAATTCATGTAACGACTCTATGAGGGAATCAAACAAGCATGGAATTGCGTTTTGCCGTAGACATTTGCATATCAATAAATGTGGAATGAACATTTTTCTCAACCAGGGATTTGTGTTATTTCTTTGCCACATTTATCTGTATGTTTACGAAAGAAAATATGTACATATGTACAAATAATCATAATAACAAGTGCCGCACGCATCTCTCGCAACTCCGTTGTCACGTACAACCAATGGTCGTAACTCACGTTTTGTCAAAGAGTCGATGTGTCGATGTACAGACGCGACGACAAAGCGTCACAACATTGTGTTGTTGGTAGAAAAACGAGCTGTACCGAAAAACACAAACGCTTCCCTTGCCGCTCGAACAGCTTCGCCTACAAACTAGCGTAGATCTGTATGTTTATGCATGAGCTTGCATACATATCGACGCTGAGTTTTGCGAACCATGCCAAAATATTTTAGATTTAACAAATATTTTAAATCGACAAGAACTATGTTGTCAGTTTTGTCACTTTATCTGTGTTTTTTGCGAATTTGCGTGGTTGTCAGTTTTCTTTTCCAGAGGAATATCAGAAAGTTATTCAATTTATGAATTTAACTTTTGCTATCTTCGAGAAAAGACGCTTGTTGGCAACGGCATGATCGGACAAATGTTACGGCGTCTGATTTTATGAATGAAGTGAGGTCGCTTGTTGAATGTGCGCCTTCGTTTATAAATGAAAATGTTTTTGTTGCAATATTTACTACATTTGGGCTTCGAAAATTTGGCTGCCATATTGAACTGTGATTCTTATGCTATTTGAGACGATCTTTGTTTTTGTAGAACAATGTTTAAATTTTTTGTTGGTGACATATTCACATGTGTATGCATATGTATGTTTGTATGCTTTTCCATTATTTGTTCGGCAATGTATACAAATATATATACAGTGTATGAACATGCAGATCAATGCGCGAGTTAATTTTTACCAGAAGTAAAAATTGACTCATTTACTCATTTTAATATATGTACTTTTGAGCTATACCGAAATGTGTACTTTTATTAATACTCGTAATACTAACTTATTCCATGGTTCGTACTTCTAATTATACTAACTACTATGTTTACATACCTATTACTTGTTGATAGTTTGTTTGGATACATTTACTTTGTTCTAAGATAAAGTTTTTGTGGTATTCAAACTCAAGGTTATTTTGATGTTTGTTTGCTGTAGTGGTAGTCCATTTCTGTTGTTCCAACTCAAGGTTGTTTTGATTAATTTCCTTAACTCGCGTACATGGAATATACTGATAAGTGATAAAATCATGATTTCAATTTCTAAATGCGAATTACATATGTTTTCCACGAACGTGCGGTGGGTTTTAAAAGGTTCACGAAAGACGTGATTCTAGTAAGTTTGGTTAAGGTACTAAACTGAGCGTGTTTTAAACATGACAGTTTAACTTTGTGCCTAACATGAATAAATTTGAGCGAAAACTTGACCTGGCCCCCTTATAACCATTACCAGGTTTTTCAAAAATACGGCTGACTTTGCTCCATATGGATGGTGATTGTATGTGAGGTACCTTAATGATAATAGTTTATGGATAATATCGGGTCGATACTTACTCAACTCCCATATACTGCATATAATGACTATCGATTTTCTAACAAATCTTATACCGAAATTGTCGGTAAGTGTATGAGTTGTATAGTTATATGTACATTTAAATTTCTTACATACCGGTCCTCTGGTTGTCGTTTTACTGCTTAAATATTTCCTTGGCTTTAATTCTAGCAAGTTGCAAGAGGCAAAATGGTCGGTTGTTTCCGAACTTAGCCCTTCCTTACTTGTTGAATTTGTATTAATTTTTGTTTATTGTTTCTTTTTTTATTATAATTCTTTTGTCAAACTATAGATTTAGTTGGGTTGAGTAACTTAATCGCTTTGTTTGCACTTTTAGTTTTTTCTTTGTGATTTAATTTTTATGGTTTTGCTGATTATGCTGTTGTGTTTGTGGATCGCTCGCCGTTTTACATTTGATTTTGTTGTACTTTGTTTAGTTTGCCTTCGCAAATCATCACGCTGCGTGGTATATGCAAGGGATTATTGCTTTGCAATAACAATGTTGCTTTTGTAATTGATATGCCATTACTTGAACGCTTAATGCGTTTTTTAAATTTTTTACACCATTATGGTCCAACGGGAACTTTTTCGTTGCTCCTGGCAGAATCGACAATTATGTTTTTCGCGAACGCATGGCGGAGCTTAGGTGTTAGATGATGTGCCTTCTAATTCTGCTTAAAGCGTGCCATAAGTTATAGTTGTTGCTCGCTTCCTAATTGACGATATGTCAATGACAAATTTTACGCATTCGTTTGATAAAGAAAGTATACATTTATTGTTTATTTTATTCATACATAAGTGCTGTTAGCCATTGGTAGCGTTAACTTGCGCACATGCGTATACATGCATTCATATGAGCATATGCAGATACATGACTATATAAGATTAATATGGTAGAAGATATATGTACATATACATACATATGTATTATATATTGATGTGATAAATTTAATTTCTAATAGTAAGAAATATAAGTATGTAATACAAAAATATTTATTTGTAAAGTGTATTGTGTAAAAATCAAATAACATAATTAAATATGCAAGTTCACATTCACTATAACGCAAAAGCATACATAAATATTTGCATGCATTGCACATACAAGCGATTGAAAGCAAAAATTGAAACATGAGTAAGGACGGCAAAACGAATTTTTTTACATTCGTGGGAGTATCATCATATCGCTCATTTGCTGCAAGACCGGCATAAGTCAAAAAAATCGATTGTCCAGAAAACGCGTTTAAAGTTTTCAACTGACTACAACCTTACACGGTGGCTAAATGAGTCTCAGACCCCCCTCACAACATTACACTTCTACCCCACACACATTACATTCACCACATCATCATTCTACACCACATCTTCATTTCACACCACATCATCATCACATTCCACATCACACGCACACAATATCAACATCACGAATTTAACACACATGAGGACACCGTACAAAAAAGAACAAACGGGACCGACAGACAAGGCACCAGTCTCCTTTTGATTTCGACCGCGAACTCGACCAGTCATCTTACGCTCTTCCGTGCCCATTTTTTACATTCGTTGCGCATCTTTTCCATACTGTGAGGTAAGTGCCGCGAAATTCTTAAAAAACTCTAAAAAATACCTCCAACCTTACACCTCTTCTCTGTCGTACTAACATACATACATATGTACATATCTTTATTTCTCTTCATATTCCCTGGTTGGACATGTGAGAGAGCTGGATTTGTACACATTTTTGGCTGTTAAAATTGCAATATCAAAAAACATATTTTTCTTCAATATTCCCTGATTGGGAGTATTATTATGAGCATATGTTATTAATGTTCTCTGGTTGCGTATGAGAGAGTGCTGTAAACAATGTTAAAATTTCACGGAGTGAATTCCATCGTTGTGAGGTGTTCCTCGGTTAAAAATTACAAACGTTTGATATCGAACCTGCATCTTCTCCATGTTTTTATGTTCTCTGAACGTATAATGTATGTAGTTTTTAATTATTTACATTTATTCATTTGACACTTTTCCACAGAACAACTTATTTTAACTTATTCTAACATATTTAAATTTAGGTTCCAAAGTTTAATATAAAAACGTATTTTAAATTTGATTTTATTAACTTGCAAGTAGCGGCTTGTCTGCCCTTATTGACTTCTTCAGCTCTACTGTGCTCTAATAATCGAATATTGTTCGAATTAGATATATTTATGTTTTTTGTTCAGGGGTGCAATTAAAAGGCATATACGCTACGTGTGGACTTTTGACACACAAGTTCCACTCCCACAACCGGCTGTCCTGCACCGTCATTCGCCCCGAATATTCGCCTTCATATATTCTGCTACAGTAACAGTATTTCGTGGTCCTTCGTTCTCGCCCACCTGCCGTGAGGCTTTATGTTTTTTACTTCGTACGGCTCGAAATAATTTTGTTTTAATTTTAAATTTGGTTCATATTGTTTAATCGCTACTAAGTCGGCTTCCTTATATGTGACTTCCACTTTACGCTTTGAATTAACTGTATGCATATTTTCTCTTTGTATCTTGCAAATATTCTCTTGAACCAGTTTTCTTGAATCACGTTCGTCGTCTAATTCTTTCATTATGCTACCTCCAGTAAACCTCTAATTTCTATGTCTTCACATTTCCGCATATCTAGGGTTACCATATTCCCTGATTTGTCAGGGAATTCCCTGATTTTGATCTTCGGCACTGATTCCCTGATTTTCGGGAAAATTACCCGATTTTCGTGTTAAATGTACTGATTTTCTGGTTTCCCCGTGAATCAGCGATTTTTTTTAAATTATTTTTATTTTTTGAGCGAGTGCGTGAAAAAAGTAAGCATCACAGCGTTTTAGTCTACTTGGGCGTTTTGAAATTGTGCGCAACGCGAAGGATACATTTACATACATGAATTATGAATTATCCAAAGCTCTACCGAGCTCAACTTTCGCAGGTTTTTTTTCGGTATAAAATTCCTGCGTGAGTTGAACTTGTGTGGTTGGTGTGTTACATATGCAACGGGACTGATTTTCACTGAGACCGATATGGTAACCTTACCTTATCCAAGTAAGCACTCTGTAAGGCGAAATTTTACTTTGAATTCTTTCAACATATTTATACCAACTAGCAGGAGCATCATGGCATAGCTTAGCTAACATTGGTACTATTATACGATGCATCTGTTGTACTTGACCATTAACCCGAGGGACGCCTGTGGAGATCGTCAAATGTTTTATACCTTGTTCATTACAGTAATTAAGGAAATATTTGATGTGAAACAGATTGTCTGTCTGTAATTATTCTTTTGGATAACCAAACACTGCAATTTGCCATTTAGGATACGACTTTCGCGAAAGCATCTACTACGACCAGTAAATGTTGGTATTTCTTATTAGTATTACTACTTATTAGCAACGCAAAATATGATTCAAGAGATAATCAAATCACAAAATGTTGCAAACTTTTTAAAGTAAAAAATGAGTGTATTGAACATTTGTTCATTGGTGTTAACCAACATAAATTGCAACTTATTAGATTTCTGGATGAAAATAATATTGATGAAATGCTTTTGACAAAAACTCATCTTACGAACAAATACAATTTCTTTATACCGGGATTTAGACTTTATGTTACAAACCACCCAGATGTAAAGGCACATGGAGGAACAGCAGTGTTGGTTAGAAAAGGGTTAATCACCACGCATTACAATCTTATGCCACAGCGCAATTACAAGCTACAACAATAACTATAAAAAATCGCTGCGGGGACTTAAACCTGTCGGTTATATACTGGCCACCTCGGTATATAATTACAGACATCCAATTTAAAGACTTTTTGGAACACTAGGCCATAGATATCTAGCAGGTGGAGATTACAATTCAAAACACACGTATTTGGTAAGCCGACATAGTTGCCTAGTGATCGTAACAAAATACCAGGGTTCTAATTATTGAATCCGCATCAAAATCGAATTTGTTACGGAAAGAAGGAAGGTCCGACGTCGAGAAGCTGCAATCATAACAGACAGCCGAACAATTTTCTACTCGGCTTGCACTCCTGCTCTCTGCGAGCACTCGTCAGCAACTCGGTATAAGGGAACTGTGGGACGGCATCACAAACTCCTTAAGTACGGCTGCAACCGAAAATATTGGTTTTCGGAAAGGGCAAAAGAACAGCTGGTACGACGAGGAGTGCTGTGTCGCATCGGAGAGAAAACAGGCTGCCTACCTCGCAACGTTACGATCGACCACAACACGTGCGGGATGGGATAGATACCGAGAGTTGAAGAGGGAAGCGAGACGCATTTGTAGACAGAAAAAGAAAGAGGCCGAAATGCGTGAGTACGAAGAGCCGACAGGGATAATGCTCGAAAATTCTACGAAACGATCCGGCGGCTTACTCTTGTAGAACCCCCCAAGGTGATCTAGCCACCGATGCCCAGTGCATACTTAAATTATGGAGGGAACACTTCTCCAGCCTGCTGAATGGCAGTGAACGCACAACACCAGGAGAAGGCGAACCCGATACCCCAATCGATGACGATGGAGCAGACGTTCCATTGGCCGGACATGAAGAAGTTCGAATAGCAATTGCCCGCCTGAAAAAAAAACAAAGCGGCAGGGGTCGATGGATTGCCGGCCGAGCTATTCAAACACGGCGGCGAAGAGCTGATAAGGAGCATGCATCAGCTTCTTTGCAAAATATGGTCGGACGAAAGTATGCCCAACGACTGGACTTTAAGTGTGCTATGCCCAATCCATAAAAAAGGAGACCCCACAATCTGCGCCAACTACCGTGGAATTAGCCTCCTCAACATCGCATATAAGGTTCTGTCGAGCGTATTGTGTGAGAGATTAAAGCCCTCCGTCAACAAACTGATTAGACCTTATCAGTGTGGCTTTAGACCTGGTAAATCAACAACCGACCAGATATTCACCATGCGCCAAATCTTGGAAAAGGCCCGTGGAAGGAGAATCGACACACACCACCTCTTCGTCGATTTCAAAGCTGCTTTCGACAGCACGAAAAGGAGCTGCCTTTGTGCCGCGATGTCTGAATTTGGTATCCCCGCAAAACTAATACGGCTGTGTAAACTGACTTTGAGCAACACGAAAAGCTTCGTCAGGATCGGGAAGGACCTCTCCGAGCCGTTCGATACCAAACGAGGTTTCAGACAAGGCGACTCCCTATCGTGCGACTTTTTCAATCTGCTGCTGGAGAAAATTATTCGAGCTGCAGAACTTAATCGAGCAGGTACAATCTTTCATAAGAGTGTACAGCTGCATCATCGGCCTCAAAACCCGCGCCGTTAGTTCTGCTTTCTCCAGACTGGACAAGGAAGCAACGCAAATGGGTCTGGCAACAAGACGAAATATCTCCTGTCATCAAACAAACAGTCGTCGCACTCGCGACTTGGCTCTCACGTCACTGTTGGCAGTCATAACTTTGAGGTTGTAGATAAATTCGTCTATTTAGGAACCAGCATTAACACCACCAACTATGTCAGCCTGGAAATCCAACGCAGGATTACCCTTGCCAACAGGTGCTACTTCAGACTGAGTAGGCAATTGAAAATTAAAGTCCTCTCTCGACGAGCAAAAGCCAAACTCTATAAGTCGCTCATATTTCCCGTCCTGCTATATGGTGCAGAGGCTTGGACGATGACAACAACCGATGAGTCGACGTTGCGAGTTTTCGAGAGAAAAGTTCTGCGAAAGATTTATGGTCCTTTGCGCGTTGTTCATGGCGAATATCGCATTCGATGGAACGATGAGCTGTACGAGATATACGATACGATAGTTCAGCGATTTAAAAGACAGCGGCTACGCTGGCTAGGTCATGTTGTCCGGATGGATGAAAACACTACAGCTCTGAAAGTATTCGACGCAGTACCCGCCGCGGGAGGCAGAGGAAGAGGAAGACCTCCACTCTGGTGGAAGGACCAAGTGAAGAAGGACCTGGCTTCGCTTGGAATATCCAATTGGCGCCACGTAGCGAAGAGAAGAAATGACTGGCGCGCTGTTGTTGACTCGGCTATAATCGCGTAAGCGGTGTCTACGCCAGTAAAGAAGAAGAAGATGATGAAAATAGTGTAAACATTCGTCTTCAGGGAAAAAATTTGAGGAATATTTCAAAAGACGTGTTGGAAATGGATGACTATAAGTGAGTAGAACTATTTAAGCTAAAAAAATAACATTTTATTTACATATGTGTGTATGTACATACGCAGATTCATCAAAAATTTACGGATCGAAAAAACGGCATTTATATACATTTTGGAGGAATGCGAAAATGAATTTGGAAATGGCGAAAGACAAGGTTCTCTTTCTCCAAAAATAAAACATGCTGCATGTCTACATTTCTTAGCCACAGGCAATTAAAAACATTGTACTTAAGAGGACTACAATATAAATATGGCCTAATCGATATTTTGTGTTGTATTAGATGAAATACTCAACATTCTTGAGTACAGGTTATGTTCAAGATGGATTTCCATTGACATGACCGCCAGCGAGGAATTAGAAACAAAAACATATTTTTTTGGAAAATCAAAAATTCCTGGTGTGGCAATGACGGTTGATGGAACTCACTTGAAGATAATGGCACCCTCAAACGATAAACATCTGTTTTTCAACTGCAAGGTGTCTCAAGTCGAATGTTATGATGGTTGGGCTTTTTAAAAATTAACTTTTCACTCAGTATTCTATACATATGTACATATATGTTTTTCGTATGTAGGTGTGCGACCACATGATGCAAATACGATACGCAGTATCCTGGCAGTAGTCATGATTCTCACATATGGTATATGAGAGATTTGAATTTGTTTGTTGGTGTGTTTTTGTTTCTTCTCTCTAAATTGCACATTTAAAACGTAATTTAATGCGTTATCAGGTATTTTTTTACATAAATACTTACAAATGCTCCATTTTTGCCAATTTACGCCGTTCACTGATCAACGGAGAGATTTCGACAAATATTTTCGATTTCGCGGTTTCAATGATTTCAATATAATAATTTTCGATCGAGTTGTCAAGTTTTTCGATCGAAACGGATTCAATAATTAGATCCCGGATTTAATTGATTTTGCTGTAATCAAAAATATACATAGATAAATCGCACATAACAGTTGATACATGCACTGACCGATCTTCTGATCACACTCCTGTACCAATAAAGATATGTGAGCAACCTATATTCATTGATCCAAAAGTGGGTCTAACATCTTATAAAACGAATTGGCTAAAATATAAAAAATACGTTAGTAGCCACAATAATATTGAGCACAAAATAAATACAGGAAGAGATATTGACGAGAGCATAAGAGAACTCAATGATGTAATAACCAACGCAGCTGTCTTAGCAACACCAAAGGAAAGTCATATGCCACTCGGTTTCAGAAAAATCTCTAATAAAGAAATAGAAAAGCTTGTAAATGAAAAAAAAGCGTGCAAGACGAGAATGGCAGATAAATCGTTCCCCTTCCACTCAGCTTCAATTAAAATCTGCTGTACGTAAATTAAAAATCGCGTTTATACGTGAGGAAGAATTGAACACCGAAATGTATATAAAGAAGCTGTGTCCGAATTCAAAGAAGCAAAATTCCCTTTGGAAAGCCCAAAAGTCAATGAAGCCACCAACTGACTCCAACATGCCTATACGAGACTTGGGAGGAAATTGGGCTCGAAGTGACGAGGAAAAGGCTAATTGCTTTGCAAATCACCTAGAAAAGGTATTTCAACCCAATTTGCCAAAGAACAACTTTAAGCTGTCAATCTTACCCAACACAGCTAAAGAGTCGCTCGAGCCTCTTATGACTTCACCTTCTGAAATCATTGGTATCATCAAAGAACTTAATCCAAAAAAGTCGCCGGGACATGATACAAATTCCCCAAAAATGCTAATTGAGTTACCAATTATTGCTGTAGAGGTGCTCTCTTTGCTCTTCAATGCAATTCTTAATCTCGGACACTATCCTAATTTATGGAAAAAGTCGCAGATTATCTTGAGAGATAAACCTAGGAAAGATTTAACACAGACGTCTTCAAACAGACCCTGTCTTTCTACAATATTTGAAAAATTGTTACTATCAAAAATGTCTACTTTCCTCCACGAAAATAATATAATACCAACACACCAATTCGGGTTTCGTGAAAAACATAACACGATAAAGCAAGTAAATAGAATTACTAACGAAATAAGAAAAGCATTTGAGCACAGAGAGTACTGTTCAGCTTTATTTCTAGACGTGGCTCAGGCATTTGATAAGTTGTGGCATGAAGACCTTTTATATAAGATTAAAAGCATTCTACCTTCAGAATTGTATAAAACATTATTTAATAAATAGACAATTTATGGTAAAAGTGGGAGATTTCATATCTGATGAACGAGAGATAAGGGCTGGTGTACCTGCCCTAACAAATGCCACATAATAGCATCAAGAGTATTAGCCGAGCTTAAGGTCTATCGAAGAATGGCTAGCCAACTGGCGTACAAATGTGAATGGAGAAAAGTGTAAGCATGTTACGTTTTCGCTAAGACCAAACACGTGTCCGGCAGTAAAAACGAACAATATTTTAGTACCCCAAGCGAATGAAGTAACATATATCTAGTAAAATAACTTGCATGAAGATAAGAGCTGCAAATTTAAATTGGCTTTTAAATAAAAACTCCAAACTTAGCCTAGACAACAAAGTGATTTTATATAATGCGATCGTAAAGCCGATTTGAATGTACGGCATTCAACTGTGGAGTACGACCTGTGCAACTAATACGAGTATTGACTTAATACAAAGGTTCCAATCAAAAATGCTTAGAACAATCAGCTGTTCACCATGGTACATGCGTAATCAAAATATCGATAAAGACCTTAGTATTTTTATGGTAAAGAAAGAAATAGAAGACAGCAGAATTAAAAATATATGTAAACTCCGAGGTTACCCAAACCTTTTGGCTAATGCTTTGGTGTATTCCTGAGATCAAACACGCCTTAAAAGAAAAGATATGCCTGAGTACCAAGGAGCAACGTATCACCAAAACAGCTCTATCACTTGCTTGAGCTTGTCTAGTTTTTAAATATGTAGATTTGAGATTTTATAACTTTTTGTTAGGCTTTTAAAACAAAAAGCAGATACAATAAATAAAAAAAGATATTGCAAAAAAAACTTTCCTTCTGGGGGCCTGATACCACCGTTCTCTATTACATATCCCAGAAAATCGATTTTCTTTTTCAAGAAAGAACACTTCGTCCATTCAATCTGTAGTCTGTATGTCGCAGCTCTTATTAACACAGTTCTTAATTTGTCAATGCTTTCCTAAATGGTCCGGCGATTATAATGTCATCCATATAAATCGATGATTTGGAGATGTTCAATTCTATTTCCAAGAATTTAAAATGATGATTTCGGCTAATTTTTGCTGAATTCACGCACGGTTTCGATAGAATTTCCGGTGATCACGGATTTTGATTGCCCCACCTGTCATTTATGTCCTCACGACCACTTTGAAAACGTTGAAACCACGCTTGCACTCTGCAACGGGATAGGCAATCATCAGCATAAACTTGTTTCATCAATTGAAACGTTTCGGTAAAAGTTTTGCCAATTTTCAAACAAAACTTAATGTTGGCTCTTTGTTTGAAGCTCGTTTTCGCACTGAAAACACAAACATACTCTCACTTAAAACGCAATAACTTCACTTCCAATCTATGAAATGTAATGAAATCATCTCTCTGCCTGAAGGCTTTCGAGAATCATTTACTCTTTCATATACTCTTAACTGCTCTTTAGCTCTTGAATTGCTCGTGCCTGATATAAAACTGTTATATTTAATTTCGAATCCGGAATTCCTTGAATAAAATACAAAATAAGACTCTCGTCATCTAAACCCACTTTCTATCAAAGAGTACAAATATTCGCGAAAAATTTCATTATTCATTATTCTTCTTTGACGATTCTGTAATGTGCGATGAATATCGAGTGATGTTGGTCTTGCACCGAACTCACTCCTTAAGGGGCTATACCAGTGCGACGCATGAAAAATTAGGCGATTTTCGTGATTTTTTTTTTAAGAGAAAGTCGCGTAATTGAACATTTCGAACTTCTTTGAACGTAATAAAGTATATTTTCAGCCACAATTTAAGATTTTTTTTACAAAAATGTTCAAAAATAACGGAGTTATGGGCTGTCTTCGGAGGAGCTAAAAAAAAAGTACCCCAACTGCTGGCATGATTCCGCCCGAATGAGTAGCTGAAACAAAAAAATTTGAAAAGTTTATTAAACTTAAAGATATTTCCTATACAATGACCTACGATCTTCGAAAAATATAGAAAATTAATAAAATGGCATAATTTTGAAAAAAAAGTTGTTTTTTTTTTTAGGTAAAAATGGTCGTTTTTTAATGGCAAATTTACAGTTTTCAACCAATCAAAAAGATCGTAGGTCATTGTATAGCAAATGTATTCAAAAATACTCAGTTTTGATTTGAAGTCGATCGGTCAATTTCTCGTTGAGTTATGATGTCAGCATTTTTTAAAAATGTCGTTTCGAGAAAAACGCATTTAAAGTTTCACTTATATGTATATTTTTGCACCTCCGAGCGGTCGTTCTTTAGAACGCTGCCATCCAAAAACTATTCAAGATACGACCTTCCCGATTTCACACGATATTTAGGGAAATGTAAGCTATCCAAAAAGCAAATGAAAAAAACTTTTTTTTTTGAAAGTGTCACACTGGCATAGCCCCTTAACGCTAATTTTAGAGAATTGAAACTTCGGATTCCTGTCTAACTACGCACAAACAAGGGGCCATCCATAAATTACGTCACACATTGAAGGGGGGGGGAGGGGGGGGGGGAGTGTATCATTTTGAAGTGACATTGTGTGACAAGTGGCAGGGGGGGTCAAAAGCTTTGTGACATCACATTTCAAAATTTGTGAAGCACAAACGTGAAATTTATAGGTAAACAAAAGATATGAAACATTTATACTCGTACACACAATCTTTGTTTTTTAATACTTAAGTTGTAACGAAGCTTTTTACTGCCCCTGCTTCTTACAAGTATAACTTGCTGAGATATACTCACCGTGACCAGGGTTCGTTACAATAAATTTGTAAACATTGTGGCTCTTCTGCGAATCGTACTTTATTTTATTTTATATTATAACTTTAATCAAAGTTACAAAATTGTCTCCCGCGTTATAGTTTCAGCTTTACAACATTTTAAAGATTTTCATTTAGATGCAATTTATATAGCTATTAATACCCCAGGAAGGAGTGCATTTAACAGAGTTGAAGGAGGAAATCACTGGTGTACTATTAAATCATGATGATTTTGGGTCACATCTTAATTCAAGTAATCGAACTACTGGCTTAGGTCCAGAAAACTTCGAAAGTGCGGGCAATGTGTTGGCTGACATTTGGAGCAAGTTAGTCATTGATAATTTTCCAGTCGTTGTTGAATGTGTTGCACCAACTGTTACTGGACTGGATATTGAACAGGCTTTGATGTTGAAAAATAATGCTACTTGGTATGCTAATCATGTACGTGAGTCACAATATTTTTTACAAATAGTTAAATGTGAAACTATGTATTACATGTTGAGGTTTAAGACGTTCTAGTCTTTGGAAATTATTAAAAGAAGGATTTTTACCACCACCTTTGTTAATTAAACAGACATCAGAAGGTTATGGAGTCACAGCAAGTGATGACAACGACGCTAAGTTTGCGCCATTATTACTACAGATATTATTAAATCTCCAAGCATTTTCCCATCTGAAACAAGTTCCATATGTTAAATAGTTATTGCCCTAATGTCGAGTCATACTTATTTATATAGATCGTGTAGCATATGCGGCCTATATTTTTCTTCACGATACGAAAGATGTTCCTGGCATCCAAATTCAGAAAGAAAATTAAGTGCCTGATTTACCAGTAATAAATAATATAAAGGAATGGGTCAAAAGATGATTAAATTATGTATTTTTAATTAGCATAATTAAGTATCTATTATTTCTTGACTTGTCATTCGTTGTGTCTGTACTTTAATATTGTATTTAATTAAATGTTGATTTTATTAAAGATTATTCAATAAATATAAGAATAAATAAAATGATCTTTTTTTATTTTTTTGATAAATCCATAAAATTAGAAAATGTGTGACGTCCCGAAAGGGGGGCTAATTCAAAATTTGACAACTTGTGGCTTGGTGAGAAGTTGGTGCCTCTAGCATTGTCACGGACTCACTTCCATCTTCTTCCTCTAACACATGTCTCAAATTTAAGAGCAACCTATCTCTTAATTCATATTTCCTACCTTGAACACTCAGTCCGATTTCTCGTAACTTATGTTTCAAAGCTACCACTATCAAACTCATTCGCTCGTGCAGGGTATGCACGTCTATTATCTTTTCCTGTTAGGTTGATTACATTTTCTAAAAAAAGTATACATGCATATACATATATCGTAAAATATAACTTATTTCATAAACAATATTGTATCAATTAAACATGCATATACATACATATATAAGTAGAAATCAATTCATTTTAAGTTAGAACATTTTAGTGAAAGTAAATTTTTCCTTAAAGAATTTCTACTGACTTCTTTGCAAATAAATATAACAGCATCTGTAAATGTAGTTAATTCTTATTGGACAGTACATTAACATTACTTGCACAAACTTATATCAATTTATACAAACATAAATGTTTATCATTTACTTTTTTTACATCTGTTGCTTTGTTCTAATTTTTTCTTCAATATTGTCTGTACGAGTATTACCACAATCTTTTGCGAGATGTATGGTTGCTGAGCATTTGTAATGATTTTTGCCTGATACAAGATTGTTTTGTTAACTTTTTAGTCAGGAATTTCCTCTATAAAATATCCTATCAAACTAACGTCATCATCTGTTAATGGGTTTGGCTATCCCTATCATATTATATAAGTACTCTGTATAAATGAGCATCCTCCCCCGTATATACGCACACACACCAGACTATCACACCACATCAACCCAACTTCATATCACGGACACGCACCTTCACCATACTCCCTTCACAAGTCAGCTGGGCTTACAACCCACATTCCACACTACACACCAGCCAAACACATCACACCAGCTGATTCCACATAAAACATAAAAAAGGAAAAATAGGAACTGCAACTCACTTCGCTTTCGTTCTCCGCAGCAACAAGTACGCGTGTGCGAACCAGTTTGAATAACGTTTTTATCATCCTCCAGTTTTTTCAACCTTTTTTCATATAAAATCGAAAGTACGCGTGTGCGATCCATTTTGAACAGCGGTTTTACCATCCTCCAGTTTTTCAACATTTTTCTTATCAAGTCGGAGGTACGCGTGTGCGAGCATCTTTGAACGGCGTGTGTGCCATCCTCCATTTTCAACATCTTTTCATCCTGAGTCGGAATTCTCAGCCGATACTCATTTTACAAATTACATTTTTGAACGGCGTTTGTGCCATCCTCCAGTTTCAACATTTTTTCATCCTGAGTCAGAGTTACGCGTGTGCGAGCATCTTTGAACGGCGTTTGTGCCATTCTCCAGTTTCAACATTTTTTCATCCTGAGTCAGAGTCACGCGTGTGCGAGCATCTTTGAACGGCGTGTGTGCCATCCTCCAGTTTCAACATCTTTTCATCCTGAGTCGGAATTCTCAGCCGATAATCATTTTACAAACCATTTAAAATTGTGAGTGCGTGGGAAAAGTAGGAATTCAAAGTGCATTAAAAAAAAGGGTGAGGTTATGAAGATTTCTATACTCCTTAAACGATTCATTATTCTTTTTATGTCTATTCTGTAACATTTTGTGAATATCCCACGAAGATAATTTGATACATCTTTAATAGCTGGTTTTAAAGCATTCCAACCTCTAATACTTGACTGACTGCGTACGAAAAGGTTTGCTGCTCCTTTTAGCATATACATAAGTATATACTTTTGTAGCTCATACAACCCTAATGTAATGGCATTATCTTCAAACTCTTGAACTCAATCATTGAAATTTAATGCGTCTGTCCCGGTCTTGAATGCCTCTGAGTGTGAAGTTGCTATTGATTGCAACAGCTCGTTGTGTGATGGCTTCCTTATACGCGGATTCCACATCACTATCTTCTTCATCGTTCTGTATGAAATTATGATGTCTTAGAAGTCTGTCTCTAAGTATAATTTTCCATCCTTGAACACTTAACCCAACCCTTCTTAGATGTTCCATCAGCGTCTCTACTGTCATACTTAAATCGTTTGTACGTCCATGGTGTTACAATATTTTACCACTATGAATATTATCAATATTTTTTTATAATTTTTATTAGGTATAATGTAATTAAATATATAGTTTCCTTATTTTCGTTTACATTTATAACTCAGTTTTCAATTCCTTAACACTAGAAAGACGTGCTTAGTTGTACCTCTATTGCTTGAAAGCAGTCAAAATGACTACCATTCGGAATTGTAGGTAAAACACATATGGGCCATTCTATCAATTGGCGACATGGTTTTGTACCCGTGGTTCTCCGATTTTTACCAAACTTTAGAATATCATAATATAGACCAAATTAAGAATATCTGTTAACTTTTTAGTGGTCAAAGTTGCTCCATTGTTTTTTGGCGCGCAATTCAAATTGAGATCAAACAAAAAAAAAATGACTATTTCTTTTATTTTTTAACGACCTCAAAATTGAGTACAAAAAATTTTTTAAGTTATACAATTTTGTGTGAAAAAACCTCAGCTTTCTGATAAAAATATTTTCAAAATCAAAAAAAAAAATTCAAAATCCAAAAAACCATTTTTTTCCAAAATACCGTTTTTGTGCTTTTCCCCCAATTTTTTTCAAAATTGACTTCTCCATTCGATTCCTCGTCCAATTTTATATAAGAATCAGTTTTCAAAAATATGGGACTCTGCTCCCATGAACAGCAAAAAAAATTCAAAGTTGACACTCGAAATACAAAAAAAAAAAAAAATTTCCAAAAATCCGTGCTTTTGTGCTTTTCCACCAACTGTTTTTTTTCAAAATTGACTTTTCCATTCGATTCCTCGTTAAATTTTACATAAGAATCAGTGTTCCAAAATATGGGACTCTGATCCCATGAACAGCAAAAAAAATGCAAAGTTGTCGCAATACGGCGCAGTCTGTTCGCTTACAAGGTTGTGTGAAGGAGGTAAATATGTAAATTGTATTCTTAGACTTGAATTATTGAAGAAATCAGTGTCTTCATTTATAAAAATATTTCAATTTTGGAAAAGCACAAAAAACCGGATTTTTGGAAAAAAATATTTTTTTTTTGGATTTTTAATGTCAACTTTGATTTTTTTTTTCTGTTCATGGGAGCAGAGTCTCATATTTTTGAACACTGATTCTTATGTAAAATTGGACGAGGAATCGAATGGAAAAGTCAATTTTGAAAAAAATTGGGGGAAATGCACAAAAAACGTTATTTTTGAAAAAAAAAATGTTTTTTTTTGGATTTTGAATGTTTTTTTTTGATTTTGAAAATATTTTTATCAGAAAGCTGAGATTTTTTTACATAAAATTGGATAACTTAAAAATGTTTTTCACTAAATTTTGAGGTCGTTAAAAAATAAAAGAAATAGTAATTTTTTTGTTTGATCTCAATTTGAATTGCACGCCAAAAAACAATGGAGCAACTTTCACCACTAAAAAGTTAACAGATATTCTTATTTTGGTCTACATTATGATATTGTAAAGTTTGGTCAAAATCGGAGAACCACGGGTACAAAACCATGTCGCCAATTGATGAAATGGCCCATATATATATGTACATACATTGGAAGTGAAGGATGGGACAAAAGCATATCCATTTACATATATATTGTAGAAAAAGTCACAAAATTTTAGAAGCTATATCATTATTTTAATCACTATTTTTTTAATTGAAATTCGAAAGCAGTCAAAATGACTGTTAGTGTTAATTAATATTATTTTTGGTTTGTTTTGCTTTCTGTATTCTATGTTTAATGTTGTTACTTTACTTCTTCAAATTTATTTACTTATATTTTCTTTTTCTCACTTAGTTAGTTATCAATTTTCCTTATGAATTTTTTTATTTTTTTGGTGTAAGCTACTATTACTGCTCCTTTTTTAATTATTAGCTTTATTATAACTGATTTTTGATATCAATAGCTACTCTTCTCCAACAATGGCTGTTGCCTCTCTTTCTTGTTTCTTTTATATAGAATTGTATAATATTTAAACGTTTATTATAGTGTTTGGTTCTTGTACTTAATATCTGTTGTTATGATAACTTGTTATTGGCACACACTTCTTTTTATTCGCTGATTTTTATTAGTTTCTTTTTCACTCATTCTCTGTAATTTTCTGTCTAGTATATTGGTTTTATAACATATCTTGTTGTCTGGTTTTTTGTTTTATTCCCAGTACTCACTCACTGTACTTCTTAAGTACTTTGCATCATACTTCTTCTGATGATTTCTGTCCTTTATGTCTTACTGTCTTATCTCTTCTATACTTTAACGACAATACTATATTTCGTCTACAGTACTTAGCTTCCCTGCTTGTACTGCTTCACTTTTTATTTCATTACACTTCTAACTTTATTTAACCTTCTGTTGCAGATTATAGCTTAATGGCTTTTACCGCTCTTCACTCGCATCGTTACCCTGCAAGACGGGTAGCTGTTAGCAAACGTGTAAGCGAATTGTTATTGTTCACTTTTGCATTCGTTAAAATATTTGTTACTTTTGTTCAGAGAGTGGGAAAAGAGTAACACATAGCTATTTGATGTTCAATGGTTATCTCGCTCTAACCAATGGCAAATATCGCATGCTGCCTTGTTCTAACAGAATACACACATTTGTTAGCAAATCTCTTCACAGTATGTTACGGGTAACAAATTATTTTGTTAGCGCTTAGCTTACCCATGTGTTATGGATAACAAAAAGTATTTGTTACCCGAATATCTGTTAGTGTTATTATTTTGGTTATCAGTTTGTTACCTTTAACATATAAGCATGTTAGGAAGAACAAGCAGTAACAAGATTATCTGTTACCCATTTGTTACATCTAGCAAATTAAATTCCTTTAAATAAAACTCAGTTTTTTTATTATTTCTCTTTATTTAATAATAAAATCAAAATAAAATGCACAATCTATAACAAATATTTGAATTAAATATACACTATTTAACTTTAATAATTTAAAACATACTCCATTATTTGGTTGCTGCACGCAATAGATTTGAATTTTACCAATGGTCCAAATGATTTCTGTAATATTAAAATTTTTAATTATACACACAATATTAAATTCACAATGCTAACCTTTTTCTCCTTGTTAACCTCTTTCGTTTTCTCTATATAAAAGAAATTAATAATATATATATATAAATTAGAAATTAATTATAAAATATCATATTATCAAATAGCGAACTTACCTCTTTAAAATCCAAAATAAACTGCGCTTTTCGTTTATTCATCTTGAAATATTGGGTATTCGCCTCTCCTATTCTAACAAGTTAACATTACAATATGTTTATAATGTCGATAGTTTTTCTCTATCTTACTTACGTATTCTCCCATTCCATTGAAAATTCCAGAAAATGTAACAGTGTTAGTGAACAGCTGAAAATGTTTCAATGTGTTTGTTCAATCTGTTACCTCCGTCTTGCAGGGTAGTTTCTGGCATTTCTCGCTTATCGATAGCGTAACTCATGGATGGGCATATTAGCCCTCAGTGGCATTTTGCCCGTGCGGGCACTAGTGCACTTTTTGAGGCTACGTGAGGGGATCATCGCGGGCAAACATGAAGAGGTGAGCAACGTGTTTTACCACTCCATATTTACAAATGAGAGCGCACGCATATATGGGAAGTTGCACTGTGGGTAATAATTATAAAATTGCCTAACAATTTTAAATTTCTTTGTAACTACTATAAATTTATAAAATGTAAGACAAATAACAAAAAGTATAATAAATATTTGATTTTAGTAATCATTTTTTATATTTTTTTCTATTTTGTATATTTGAAATAATAAATTATATGTTTGGTTTAATCTCATTTGATATAGCTCCACGCATTATTGTACCAAGTACCAAAATTTAAATCAGATAACCTACTTCTTATTTTATATATACTTTTCGAAGCAAAAAGTTTCGAACCAGGTTATTTCTTTAAACTTCCTTATAAAAAGTAATTTCAATAATAACTTCAGTTTATGAACCACTGTTTCTTCAAACACAAATGACCAAATGAATCTTATGAGAGCGCAATGTAAATAATTACCCAACAACCCTTCTACCACCCGCCAATCCTAGAATTTCCAACGACTCAGCTGATTGCTCTCTCACACCGCAGGGTTGCCAGGCTCGATATACTGTAGTAATTATAAAAATTGTCTTCAATATATTTGAAATTTTCTTAAAATAACTCAAATTCAGAATCGAATGCTATTATTTACAAATATATAAACTAATTTTAATAGTTTGATTTCAGTTTTGATATTTTATATTATGAAAAATTATAATTGAAAACTTAGATGTGTACAAACCTACATATGCGTATTGAATAATGGCAACATTGTTCGAATGAAAACGAGAACAAAACGTTTGCCGCTCGTAGCGAAGTGAGAAGATGTTTATGCCATTAGCGTTTGTATTCTATTTGTGTGCTTAGCCACTCTCAATCAATAATGCCATACCGCGCAATTTATTTGATGATTTCTTATATTTTTGAAAATATGTGTTCCCTTTCTATAGCGCATATTATTATGTTAATACATTTCCAGAGGCAACTTAGATTTTTAAAATTTAACAAAACAATTATAGAAAAAAACCTCAATTCTTTGAATATTTTGATTAAACAACCAAACTGAAAATATCACAAATCATATACAAAAGCATTTTCATTAAATGCAACTGCAATATGTTTAAACACAATATATACAATATAATGGTCATAAGTATCTTTTTTTTCATATATGCAGATATGCGTATGTACGTATAAAAGCCCACAACTTGAGAAAAGTTTTCCCGATTGTAAATAAAATGAATTTTTACAACTGGCATCACCACCATTAACTGATCTATCACATGTACAGTGGTGTGAACAAAATAGGAACAACCATAAGGTGTTGGGCAGTTTTAAAATATGCTGTTACTAGCTGACCCGGCAAACTTCGTTCTGCCCAAAATAGATTTTTTTTTCATTTCAAAAATTACACCGGTATTGGTTTTAATAGAATATGAACGATTTTTCCTAATTTCATTGTGTATACTTTAACAAAATTTTTACAAATCTTTCTTTTGTAAACATTGAACGGGCAGGTTTTCGATATGATCCAAACATTCAATATATCGCATCCGTTCAAATCGGTCAGATGTCAGTAGTTTGTCAATATTGCAATGCAGTCAAATTTAAAAATGAACCGCCAGGGTTATGTTGCGCCGGGGGAAAGACGATGCATTCCATGTATAATACCGAGGCATCTCCGAGTAAAGCAATGTTCTCGCGAACGGATCACTGGCGCAAGTTGCAAAGAAACTTGTTAAAGTGGTTGCTGGTGGTATTTCCGTTCGCTGTACTATGTTCTCTGCGTTGAAATAAACTCGCTGGCCATTCTCCAAATGAGCTGACAGATGCACAACAGTAGGATGGCGTTCATGAATTGAAAATGAAAATATTCTCCAGATTGCTTCATTGCAGTTCACATACCTGCCCATTTGAAATTTGCTAATTTCATCTCGTTCAACGCCAATAACCGCCATATCGCTTCCTTTGGTGACATATTTGTAAACATACTTAATTAATTTTATTGAACTGCAATACTCAACATTTATATGTGTTTTGAATGCCTTAGACAAAGTTGGCGAATATGGAACGATCCATGTGTTATCAACCACGAAATTCTTTCCTTTCAATTGAGTGATGAATGTTCTGCCATTGTCAGCGGGTGAGCGACGCCGATAGAGAGGGTATCCGTCGTTTCCAGTTTGAGTTTCCGAAATAAAAGCACGGGGACAGCGTTTTTTGGATTTACTGTCCGACATACAAACCGAAGATGGATCGTGTTCTCCGCATGGCCCATGAACCATACTGGCCATCACCACTTCGTGCAACTCTGGATCTATTTCAACATCAGGAATTTCGGCGGAAATGATGTCATCAATTTGGTCAGGTGTAATTTTCTCCACCATCCAAAGAAGAATGTGTGCGTGGGGCAAACCTCTCTTCTGCCACTCCAGTGAGTACATTCAGCATCGAACCGTGCCATATACACGTTGTTTCGTAATAAAGTCCATCAAACATCTGAGTTTTTGTTTAAACACGCGTGCTGTAACATCGTGGCGATCGCTTGGTGATTGACCGGGATGCAATAGATTCGTAATGTCTGGCCATTTTGGATTGCAAGTTAATGTAACAAACAAATCCGGCCGTCCATAATTGCGCACGTAAGTCATCGCATCCTGGGAGTACTCATGCATGTGTCTAGGACTGCCAATGTATGTCGATGGTAAAATATAGAGTCGACCAATATCTGTAATATCCGCATCACCATTCATTGCATCTCTTAAGTGAATATACTCTTCAGATCGCAACTTCGACTGATTGTATTGCATGTAATTAAGTCGTTCTGTCTCAACTTTAACATACATGTCAACTGCATACTGTTGAAATAACCGTCCATATCTCAGCAAATGGTTCTCATAGTTTTGGTGAATCATCATTCGATATGCGTAAAACTTCATTGAACTGACTTTTTTATTTGTCTCGACACCTAAAAGCTTAAATTACCTATATGAAGTAGCAAACAAAAATTTTTTTTTACTAACCATTCACCGGATTTATCATTTTATATCCTAAGTGATACCGTCTTCTCTACGGCAGAACATGAGCGGATATTGCATTGCGTCGTAAGACCGATGTGTCTCACTTATCCGTTTTAGTGCGTTTTAATTTCTACGTTTGATAACAATATCACGCGACTGCAAATTTTCTCCAACAACAACAACTGATATTTCGCTAACTGTAGGTGCATTATATTGCCATTCATGTGATCCTGTTGGTCTTTTGTCCGCTTGTATGATTATACTATGATCATCTGTTGGCATACGTTCCAACGAAATCGTAAACAGTTTAATGAGGCCATTGTGTTCGTGTAACATTTGCTGCAATTGTTCGATTATTTCTCTTTTCGTTGTATTGAAGATAGCACAACGCCGATTTACTTCATCATGTGAATCTCCCAGAAAGTAAATTTGGAGATATTTGTGTTCTTGATCTGGATGCGGCAACAGCGATCCAGCGAGATGAAACATTTGCCCATGAACGTGTATAATTGGAGGAAAGCTCTGTAGTTTCTGTCGAATATTGTTTGGCAAAAATACCTTAAACGTTGGATTGTAGTTTTGTTCATTTACAATTTGCTTTAAGAAATGGCTCGAGTGAGGAGATTCACCGTAAAGCAGCTGGAACAATGGCTGTGGTGGTGGAAGCAATTCTGGCAACGGTTCATTTTTAAATTTGACTGCATTGAAATATTGACAAACTACTGACATCTGACCGATTTGAACAGATGCGCTATATTGAATGTTTGGATCATATCGAAAACCTGCCCGTTCAAAGTTCACAAAAGAATAATCGCATATTGTGATCTTACTTCATGACTTTGGCGAGCACGAACTTCCTTTCTTCTCGATCGTTGTTGCTGATTGTGAACTTCCCTTCTTCTCAATCGTTCTTGCTGATTGTATGTTTGGTTGACATCTTCTAACTGGTGCGTGCTACTCTCCAGCAGTCTATTTCGTGGTGATACCTTCTCAATAACACTTTCCCTTTGACGTGCTCTGCTATTTCGTGTTCTCCTTGCGGCCTGGGAACTCCGAGAAGTGTTACCATACGTACTGATTCTTGACATCGTAACAAATATCTAATTGGAAATGATCATTCATTTGCATAAAGTTCATATAAGGTTTTACGGACCAATAACTTACCTTTGAAAACTCCAAAAATGAATGAATTAAACTAAGGAAGCAGATCAATTGAATGATAAATTCCAATGTACATAAATCGGTATTCGCCAACACGCTAAATCACTTTCACTAAATAATTCACTTTTTAAAACAAAATATATCAATATATCAGTAAAGCAAGGCGCATTTTTATTTCCCTCTAAATTTTGCGTGTTCGATTGCAAAGCAAAATTGACGTTTAATTTAATTTGTGTCTGTTTCATAAAACTGCCATTTCCATAAACCAAAAATAGCATGTAACACAACCAAAATTACCATATAACCGCTGCAGCAAGAACAACCAAAATGTCGTGCTAGGTGGAAAATGAGATAAATATATGGTGGATTAACAACCAAAATAATTAAAGATTGTAAGGGAGGTACCACGTCCCCTTTTTCGATAACGCCAAGCTTTATGGGTGAGAATGGTGTTGTTTCCTATAGCTCTATACCAATTTTCATGTTCCTACCTTAAACACTTTTGAAGATATTCACCTTGAAAAGTTCAGTTTGTATGGGAGGTGCCACGCCCCCTTTTCCGATTATCCCTTCTTTTATGTGTAAGAAGGCTTTTGATACCATATAGGTCTATACCAATTTTCAGGTCCCTACCTTGAACCCTTCTTCCCTTCACAGATATTCTGCTTAAAAAATTTAGTTTGTATGGGAGGTACCACGCCCCCTTATTCGATAGCCCCCGGTTTTATAGGTGAGAGTGGTGTTGTTATCCTGTAGCTCTGTACCAACTTTCATGTTCCTACCTTAAACACTTTTGAAGATATTCGACTTGGAAAATTCAAGTTGTATGGGAGGTGCCACGCCCCCTTAATATTTTATTCTGATTTTAAGACATGACCTGCGCTTGGTAACAACAAACAAATCCCCCAAAGGAAGTATTTCATTTGGTTCAGCCGTTTTCGAGTTTAAGCGTTACAACTATACACCATTTCATTTTTATATATATAGATTAAATAAAATTGTTTCTAGATATAAGTATAACATATATGTATATATTTTTTCCTAACAGTGCTTAGAATTTCCAGCATCCAAAGGTAAAATAAAACAGATATTAATGCGAATCTCTTAAACGTGCAAATTATGTTTACCTCTTTTTGTTCACACAACTGTACAATTCCGATATGAAGTAAACTTCCGCTCTTAAATTTGTGTGCCCATCCCATCGTGGAAATGCTTTGAATCCTCCGATCCTTTACATGATTCACACTAGAATATGCGCAATAGTATTAACCGTTGTTTTTCATTCAAATATTCACCGACAAAGGTTTGTCTTACATATAAATGTATACACCAGTCACATTCATCACATTTCGAGTTGCTATTTATTTATAACTAGTGGACCCGTCCACGTTTCACTGTGGCTGATACATAGGTAATACTACTACTACCATCTATATGATTTCTATTAGTTGGATAATAACTATTAATTAATGAGATACGAGGGCTGCTTTCTGGCCTAATAATGAAAATAAGCATATTTATCAACGAAAATGGTTTTTTTTTTCGTTGGATTTGGCTCGTCTTGGAAGACCCACACGGTCGATTACTGCTTTGTTTCGGGCTCATACGCATAGATCCATGATTCATCACCTGTGACGATCTTATAAACGTCTTTTGAAGCACCGCGATCATATTTTTTCAGCATTTCTTTACACCAATCCACACGAGCCTTTTTTTGAGCGATTGTCAAATTGGCCGGGATCCAACGAGAACAAACCTTTTTTACGGCCAGGTGTTCATGCAATATCGAATGTATGCTGGTGGGAGAAATGCATAGGCATGCCTCTATCTGAAGGTATGTTACATGACGGTCTTGCATTATCAGTTCACGTACGGCATCGATGTTTTCTGGCACAACGGCTGTTTTTGGACGACCTTCACGGAATTCGTCTTTGGCCGAGCGTCGACCACGATTGAATTCGTTGTAATAGTATTTCACAGTGCTATAGGATGGTGCTTCATAGCCATACAAAGATTTTAGTTCATCGATGCACTCTTGTCATGATAATCCACGTCGAAAGTTGTGAAAAATTATCGCACGAAAATGTTCACGAGTTAATTCCATTTTTTGGCCGAGATGAATTTTTTAATTCCCTATAAATAAAACAATTCACGATTAAATGACAAAACGTTCTGAGTGATGTTATACTAGAAAATGTCAAAGTTTCCAATGGAAATGTCAGATTGCACCTGGCAACACTTAGTGTTGCCTAGTCCAGAAATATATATAGCAGCCTATGTATACATACATAGCATTTTTGTGAAGCAACTTGTGTTAGTTTACAAAAAAATTAATCATAAAGAATTTCGTGTGTTAATAAAGCATTGCTTTTTGGGGAAAAATACTGTCGATTTTGGGCTCAGGGAAATCCACCGTTGAAAGGATATTTGCTAACTGGAAAGAGGCGAAATGAGCACTGAGGCAATGATGCTCTAAAGAGGCGAAAGCTCTGTGCAAAGTGGTTGCCTCGCAAGTTCATAGGTTCAGCCATTCTTGAGTTAAAAATTGTGTGACTAACACATTTTTTTTGTATACGTATGTATGTATGTATATACATGTGAGGTTTTGTTATTATTTTTATTATTGTTTTCTTTTTTTTAAGAAATGAATTATTCAAATATTCCAACAAACATGAATTTTGAACAAATGCTTATGATTTGAAATATACTTTTTGTATTTATGAGTTGCATTAAATTTTTGCATAAAAAGATAAAAAGTACCCTAGGTCCTTACCCTGATTCTAAGCTACCTCCTCATCAATTTTCAGCCAAATCAGTTCAGCCGTTCTAGAGTTATAAATGCTGTAACTACACAGCCTTCCTTTATATATATACATAGATAACGAAATTTAAATATCTTCATTTTTAACTATACCCGACTTATTTGGCTCAAATGTTCAATCGTGGTTTAGTCCCCAAAATTTGTAGGAAATAAGTACACACTGATTGTATATTTAGATGTGTATTTATTGTAATTCAAATAGCAACTGTCTTGTTTGTCCGTACGCGCCTCATACTTATATTCGTTAAGTTGGAATTGACTACGGCTACTTTAGCATAGTGTCATTCTTTAGTACTTAGGCAGCTTAAAATGGAAAAGTTAAGTCTTCTTCTTCTTTACTGGCGTAGACACCGCTTACGCGATTATAGCCGAGTCAACAACAGCGCGCCAGTCGTTTCTTCTCTTCGCTACGTGGCGCCAATTGGATATTCCAAGCGAAGCCAGGTCCTTCTCCACTTGGTCCTTCCAACGGAGTGGAGGTCTTCCTCTTCCTCTGCTTCCCCCGGCGGGTACAGCGTCGAATACTTTCAGAGCTGGAGTGTTTTCGTCCATTCGGACAACATGACCTAGCCAGCGTAGCCGCTGTCTTTTAATTCGCTGAACTATGTCAATGTCGCCGTATATCTCGTACAGCTCATCGTTCCATCGAATGCGATATTCGCCGTGGCCAACGCGCAAAGGACCATAAATCTTTCGCAGAACTTTTCTCTCGAAAACTCGCAACGTCGACTCATCTGTTGTTGACATCGTCCAGGCCTCTGCACCATATAGCAGGACGGGAATTATGAGTGACTTATAGAGTTTGGTTTTTGTCTGTCGAGAGAGGACTTTGCTTCTCAATTGCCTACTCAGTCCGAAGTAGCACCTGTTGGCAAGAGTTATCCTGCGTTGGATTTCAAAGCTGACATTGTTGGTGGTGTTTACGCTGGTTCCAAGATAGACGAAATTATCTACAACTTCAAAGTTATGACTGTCAACAGTGACGTGAGTGCCAAGTCGCGAGTGCGACGACTGTTTGTTTGATGACAGGAGATATTTCGTCTTGCCCTCGTTCACTGCCAGACCCATTTGCGTTGCTTCCTTGTTCAGTCTGGAGAAAGCAGAACTAACGGCGCGGGTGTTGAGACCGATGATATCAATATCATCGGCATACGCCAGCAGCTGTACACTCTTATAAAAGATTGTACCTGCTCGATTAAGTTCTGCAGCTCGAACTATTTTCTCCAGCAGCAGATTGAAGAAATCGCACGATAGGGAGTCGCCTTGTCTGAAACCTCGTTTGGTATCGAACGGCTCGGAGAGGTCCTTCCCGATCCTGACGGAGCTTTTGGTCCCGCTCAATGTCAGTTTACACAGCCGTATTAGTTTTGCGGGGATACCAAATTCAGACATTGCGGCATAAAGGCAGCTCCTTTTCGTACTGTCGAAAGCAGCTTTAAAATCGACGAAGAGGTGATGTGTGTCGATTCTCCTTTCACGGGTCTTTTCCAAGATTTGGCGCATGGTGAATATCTGGTCGGTTGTTGATTTACCAGGTCTGAAGCCACACTGATAAGGTCCAATCAGTTTGTTGACGGTGGGCTTTAATCTTTCACACAATACGCTCGATAGAATCTTATACGCGATATTAAGGAGGCTAATCCCACGGTAGTTGGCGCAGATTGTGGGGTCTCCTTTTTTATGGATTGGGCATAGCACACTTAAATTCCAATCGTTGGGCATGCTTTCGTCCGACCATATTTTACAAAGAAGCTGATGCATGCTCCTTATCAGTTCTTCGCCGCCGTGTTTGAATAGCTCGGCTGGCAATCCATCCGCCCCCGCCGCTTTGTTGTTCTTCAGGCGGGCAATTGCTATTCGAACTTCTTCTTGGTCGGGCAATGGAACGTCTTTTCCATCGTCATCGATTGGGTAATCGGGTTCGTCTTCTCCTGGCGTTGTGTGTTCACTGCCATTCAGCAGGCTGGAGAAGTGTTCCCTCCATAATTTAAGTATGCTCTGGGCATCGGTGACTAGATCACCTTGGGGGGTTCTACATGAGTATGCTCCGGTCTTGAAACCTTCTGTAAGCCGCCGCATCTTTTGGTAGAATTTTCGAGCATTACCCCTGTCGGCCAGCTTATCAAGCTCTTCGTACTCACGCATTTCGGCCTCTTTCTTTTTCTGTCTACAAATGGGTCTCGCTTCCCTCTTCAACTCTCGGTATCTATCCCATCCCGCACGTGTTGTGGTCGATCGTAACGTTGCGAGGTAGGCAGCCTGTTTTCTCTCCGCTGCGACACGGCACTCCTCGTCGTACCAGCTGTTCTTTTGCACCTTCCGAAAACCAATGGTTTCGGTTGCAGCTGTACGTAAGGAGTTTGAAATGCCGTCCCACAGTTCCCTTATACCGAGTTGTTGACGAGTGCTCTCAGAGAGCAGGAGTGCAAGCCGAGTAGAAAATCGCTCGGCTGTCTGTTGTGATTGCAGCTTCTCGACGTCGAACCTTCCTTGTGTTTGTTGGCGTGCGTTTTTTGCTGCACAGAGGCGGGTGCGAATCTTAGCTGCAACAAGATAGTGGTCCGAGTCGATGTTGGGACCTCGGAGCGCACGCACATCTAAAACACTGGAGACGTGTCTTCCGTCTATCACAACATGATCGATCTGGTTGGTGGTTTTTCGATCCGGAGACAGCCAGGTAGCTTGATGAATCTTCTTATACTGGAATCTAGTACTACAGATAACCATATTTCGGGCCCCGGCGAAGTCGATCAGCCTCAACCCATTTGGGGATGTTTCTTCGTGGAGGCTGCATTTACCGACCGTAGTGCCAAAGATACCTTCTTTGCCCACCCTGGCGTTGAAGTCGCCAAGCACGATTTTGACATCGTGGCGGGGGCAGCTCTCATAAGCGAGCTCCAAGCGCTCATAAAAGTCATCTTTGGTCACATCGTCCTTCTCTTCCGTCGGGGCGTGGGCGCAAATCAGCGATATGTTGAAGGATGGAGTCATATGTAGAAGTTCACGCAAGTGACGAAAGTTCTCTGATCGCCATTCACTTGGGAGTGGCCAGAAACGATTCTTTTACCCCCCTTTTGATGACGACCATGGAAAACGAAATAAGGAAAAGTTAAGTAATAGCTATTTAATGGGCCTGTCCGCTTCGAGTTGTCCGTCCGTGTACGTCTTCTACATACATTATTGCTCTTCTTCTCTAACTCTTATGCCTCATTGTATTTTCTTTCTTCCCGCCGTTAGTTAAATCTTTGCAGCTTCGCAATTCTTTCTGCTCTCTCCCTCTCTCGAAATTTGAATAGGTGTACTTTGTGATACTTAGCTCAACAGTCGCTTCTCTCTGAAGATCGCAAAATTCATGTGTTGCACGATTCTTTCATTCTCAGGTCGCTCACGCTAAAATTCTTGCAAATTTAAATTTTTATGCTAACTGCGACTTCGTTACTTGGAAAATTGAACTTCTATGGAAAATTGTTTTTGCACATTTTATATATGTACATACATACATACATATTCCTTTCGCATGTTGTACACTTATATGACTACATAACACTGAATATAAACGCTTAGCCGCTTCGGCACTTTTTCAAAGTTTTTTGATTAAACGCTTTACTTTTCTGTTAATGCACAATTATTTTTAATTGTAATTATTTTCCAATTTAGGTTTTTTAATTTTAGGTAGGGCTCACATACGCCCCCATTTAGATAGAGTCCCCATTTGTAGTTTTGATTAATAACATTTATTCATTTGGCAATTTTACACAGAACAACTTACTTTAACTTATTCTAACATATTTAAATTCAGGTTACAAAGTTTAATATAAAAACTTATTTTAATTTTGATTTGCCCTTCTTGACTTTTTTGGCTCTACTATGCTCTACTATTCTAATATTGTTCGTATTAGATATATTCGTATCTTTGTATCTAGTTTTTTATTTGGAGGCACATCCGCTACGTGGGGACCTTTGACCCACAGGTTCTACTCCCACATGTATGGTAAGTAATTAAAATGTGAAATGTGATTGTAATCCATTATCAATTTCGTTGAAAAACGAATATTAAATTAACTCACAATGGTGCAAATGAAACAGCATGCCTCCACCGAAAGACGGGTTTCACTACAGGAAACCCAAGGATGAATGGGGATCTGAAGAACTTTTGACGAAACTCTTGCAGTACCTTTAAAAAAGCCATCAATATCGCTAACCACCAGATTGCTTGTGCCAGACCAAAGGAGGCATCCTATCTCTTTTGGTTTGGGTCAACTCGATCAATGAATGAATAATTTTATTCGGCATATATGCCGAAGCATAGAATATTCGAAGAATTTCGTTTTTCTTTTCGTTTATATTTTTTATGTCTCACACAGAGAACGTAAACACATTTTTTTATGTCTCACATGGCATATATGTACATGTGCCGAAGCAGAGAATATGAAGAGACTCCCAACGAAGAATTTCGTTTTGTTTGTTTATATTTTGTTTCATTTTTGACACCGAAAAATGTGTACAAAACAAATTATGTTCTCTGTCTCACATACCCAAGAAAATGAAGAGACATAAATATATGTATGCATGAATATGAATATGAAGACATAAACATATGTATGCATGCTCCTATATTTTCATGCTTCAATTTTTGCTCTCAACTTGGGAATCGCAATGTATGCAAATACTTATGTATGTATGCTTTTGCGTTTTGCCGTCGGCATTTCCATATTGGCATGTACAAATAATTATGATATGAGTATAATAATTTCTTTGATATTCTATAGGAAATATGAATGTTCCATTTTGTATGGAAATATGTATGTAGAACTTTTTTATTTTTGATTTATTATTTTTCAAATTATTTAATGTTAATTTGATCTTATTTTAGAATAAGTCATTTTAAGTAAATAAAAGATTTACCTAAACATTATGATGATATATTCTTGATTCATGTTAGCTTCAACGAGGATTCTCTTTCATACGCAATGTGCGAATATCAAGAATATCGTTTTGCCGTCGGCATTTCAATTTCTTATGCTTCAATTTTTGCTTTCAACCAAGAAATCGCTTGTATGTGTGTGCAATATATGCCTTTGCGTTTTGCTGTCGGCATTTCCATATTGACATGCAAAAGTAATTAACTACATAAGTATGTATTTCATTGTTTCGTTTTGGCCCAATTTTGTATATCAAGACAAGTGTCAATAATTGCGCCAAAATCAAAAAGGTATTTACATATTAAGTAAAAATCTTCTTCTTACATGTTCTTTGTATATCGTCACCTGAAATGCAAAATAACGTATCATCAAAAAAATAGAAATTGAGTGTCTTATTGATTACGTTTCACTACTTCAAATTATATACATAATATTGCATATGTTCAACATTTTCTGGTTCTGCGGTCATGTATAAACCAGTCTTAACCAATATTAATATTTTGTTTCACTCAGGTTCGATTTTATTTCGTGTTTCATTCATGCGACACTAAATTTCTGAAAATGTTGTTACGTTATTTTGCATTTCAGGTGACGATATGTATATCATAAGTATTGAGCTTTACACACCAATGAAAGTAGCTATCCTTCTTTCCCCTACTTTTATGTACAGTGAGTGCCACTCAAAATGGCCCACTTGCGAGAAGTTTACAAAACGTGCGATAACACCAATCCTTTATTATTTATTTAGAATTGCTATTATTTTCCTCAAACCTCAACTAGTAAGCAATGTAAAAAACCAAAAGGCATTGAGTGAGATAGCGGTATTTTCAATATTTACAAGAAAAGGTTAAAATACACCATAAAATGACGCGCCACTCAAAATGGCCCGTTAGCAATTTTTTGTCTGTTTAGTTAGTTTAGACATATTTTTCATCACACCGACTTTTTAGTTCTGTTTGCGATTTTGAGAGTGTAAGATCTTGCACATTTTCGTAAAATGGCTCCTCAAACCACAAATGAAATACGAAGTTTAATTATACAACATTATAAAAACGGTGAAAGTCAAAGAGCTATAGTTACAAGACCACGCAGCACAATAAAAAATATAATAAAACGCTATAACGAAGAAAATCGAATTGCATACAAACCAAAACATCCTGGTAAGAAAGTGCTGGATGAACGTGAAGAGCATTGGATTCTCAAAAAAGTAAAATTAAATCCACGTCTAAGTGCTCCAAACCTTCGAGATATGTTAGCTGAACAATTTAATACAAAATCCAGTGCAACAACTATCAGAAGGGTTCTTCACAAGGCTGGTTTAGATGGAAGAATTGCTCGGAAAAAACCATTCGTTAGTGAGAAAAACAAGAAAAATCGTTTAGAGTACGCTCAAAACTACCACATGAAAGATTTTGAGTTCTGGAAAAACGTAATATTTGTGGACGAATCCAAATTTAACTTATTTGGATCAGAGGGGAGAGTAAACGTATGGCGAAGACCGAATGAATAGCTTAATCCGAAACATCTTCGACCTACAGTGAAGCATGGGGGTGGACATGTGATGGTGTGGGGTGCTTGTTCGGCTGCAGGAGTTGGAAATCTTTGCTTCGTGGAAGGGAATATGGACAAACTCCAATATTTACAAATTTTGCGAGAAAATCTAAAACAAAGTGCAAATAAACTGGGTAGAGAGAGTACATTTCACTTGTATCAAGATAATGATCCGAAGCATTCGGCCCATATCGTGAGAGAATGGTTATTGTACAACTGCCCTAAAGTTTTAAAAACACCCCCGCAATCTCCCGATTTAAACATAATTGAGAACTTATGGCACAAATTGGAAATTGAAATTCGAAGCGCGCAATATCAAATCAAAATGATCTCAAGACCGCACTAATGGAAGAGTGGGGAAAAATACCTCCCGACTACACAAAAAAATTGGTGGAATCTATTCCTAATAGGTTAAAATCAGTTATCAATCAAAGAGGTTATCCCACAAAGTACTAATTTCTAATTATTTAATGATATTTTTATGTATTTTATTAAATTTGAATAAGTGGGCCATTTCATGTGGTTCATATAATTCGATGTGAATTTCTTGTTTTGCGTAAATATTTATTGGAAGTATTATTTTATCAATGAATATTTTTACGTTTTTTATTGGCTATTGTCTAAAAGTTAAGAAAAATAAAAAAAAGAAAAACTAAGCTTTATTGTTTATAACACGTTTTGTTAACTTCTCACAGGTGGTCCATTTTGAGTGGCACTCAATGTATATTGGCCCAATTGACAAGTGTCTATAATTGCGCCAAAATCAAATCTATATATATAAAAATGAAATGGTGTATAGTTGTAACGCTAAAACTCGAAAACGGCTGAACCAAATGAAATACTTCCTTTGGGGGATTTGTTTGTTATTACCACGCGCAGGTCATGTCTTAAAATCAGAGTAAAATATTAAGGGGGCGCGGCACCTCCCATACAAATAGAATTTTCCAAGTCGAATATCTTCAAAAGTGTTTAAGGTAGGAACATGAAAATTGGTACAGAGCTACAGGATAACAACACCACTCTCACCTATAAAACCGGGGGCTATCGAATAAGGGGGCGTGGTACCTCCCATACAAACTAAATTTTTTAAGCAGAATATCTGTGAAGGGAAGAAGGGTTCAAGGTAGGGACCTGAAAATTGGTATAGACCTATATGGTATCAAAAGCCTTCTTACACATAAAAGAAGGGATAATCGGAAAAGGGGGCGTGGCACCTCCCATACAAACTGAACTTTTCAAGGTGAATATCTTCAAAAGTGTTTAAGGTAGGAACATGAAAATTGGTATAGAGCTATAGGAAACAACACCATTCTCACCCATAAAGCTTGGCGTTATCGAAAAAGGGGACGTGGTACCTCCCTTACAATCTTTAATTATTTTGGTTGTTAATCCACCATATATTTATCTCATTTTCCACCTAGCACGACATTTTGGTTGTTCTTGCTGCAGCGGTTATATGGTAATTTTGGTTGTGTTACGTGCTATTTTTGGTTTATGGAAATGGCAGTTTTATGAAACAGACACAAATTAAATTAAACGTCAATTTTGCTTTGCAATCGAACACGCAAAATTTAGAGGGCAATAAAAATGCGCCTTGCTTTACTGATATATTGATATATTTTGTTTTAAAAAGTGAGTTATTTAGTGAAAGTGATTTAGCGTGTTGGCGAATACCGATTTATGTACATTGGAATTTATCATTCAATTGATCTGCTTCCTTAGTTTAATTCATTCATTTTTGGAGTTTTCAAAGGTAAGTTATTGGTCCGTAAAACCTTATATGAACTTTATGCAAATGAATGATCATTTCCAATTAGATATTTGTTACGATGTCAAGAATCAGTACGTATGGTAACACTTCTCGGGGTTCCCAGGCCGCAAGGAGAACACGAAATAGCAGAGCATGTCAAAGAGAAAGTGTTATTGAGAGGGTATCACCACGAAATTGACTGCTGGAGAGTAGCACGCACCAGTTAGAAGATGTCAACCAAACATACAATCAGCAAGAACGATTGAGAAGAAGGGAAGTTCACAATCAGCAACAACGATCGAGAAGAAAGGAAGTTCGTGCTCGCCAAAGTGATGAAGTAAGATCACAACATGCGATTATTCGACGACAACAGCGGCAACATCTTTCTTTTGTGAACTTTGAACGGGCATGTTTTCGATATGATCCAAACATTCAATATAGCGCATCTGTTCAAATCGGTCAGATGTCAGTAGTTTGTCAATATTTCAATGCAGTCAAATTTAAAAATGAACCGTTGCCAGAATTGCTTCCACCACCACAGCCATTGTTCCAGCTGCTTTACGGTGAATCTCCTCACTCGAGCCATTTCTTAAAGCAAATTGTAAATGAACAAAACTACAATCCAACGTTTAAGGTATTTTTGCCAAACAATATTCGACAGAAACTACAGAGCTTTCCTCCAATTATACACGTTCATGGGCAAATGTTTCATCTCGCTGGATCGCTGTTGCCGCATCCAGATCAAGAACACAAATATCTCCAAATTTACTTTCTGGGAGATTCACATAATGAAGTAAATCGGCGTTGTGCTATCTTCAATACAACGAAAAGAGAAATAATCGAACAATTGCAACAGGGTCACATGAAAAGACAATATAATGCACCTACAGTTAGCGAAATATCAATTGTTGTTGTTGGAGAAAATTTGCAGTCGGGTGATATTGTTATCAAACGTAGAAATCAAAACGCACTAAAACGGATAAGTGAGACACATCGGTCTTACGACGCAATGCAATATCCGCTCATGTTCTGCCGTAGAGAAGACGGATATCGCTTAGGATATAAAATGATAAATCTGGTGAATGGTTAGTAAAAAAAAATTTTTGTTTGCTACTTCATATAGGTAATTTAAGCTTTTAGGTGTCGAGACAAATAAAAAAGTCAGTTCAATGAAGTTTTACGCATATCGAATGATAATTCGCCAAAACTATGACAACCATTTACTGAGATATGGACGGTTATTTCAACAGTATGCAGTTGACATGTATGTTAAAGTTGAGACAGAACGACTTAATTACATGCAATACAATCAGTCGAAGTTGCGATTTGAAGAGTATATTCACTTAAGAGATGCAATGAATGGTGATGCGGATATTACAGATATTGGTCGACTCTATATTTTACCATCGACATACATTGGCAGTCCTAGACACATGCATGAGTACTCCCAGGATGCGATGACTTACGTGCGCAATTATGGACGGCCGGATTTGTTTGTTACATTAACTTGCAATCCGAAATGGCCAGACATTACGAACCTATTGCATCCCGGTCAATCACCAAGCGATCGCCACGATGTTACAGCACGCGTGTTTAAACAAAAACTCAGATGTTTGATGGACTTTATTACGAAACAACGTGTATATGGCACTGTTCGATGCTGAATGTACTCATTGGAGTGGCAGAAGAGAGGTTTGCCCCACGCACACATTCTTCTTTGGATGGTGGAGAAAATTACACCTGACCAAATTGATGACATCATTTCCGCCGAAATTCCTGATGTTGAAATAGATCCAGAGTTGCACGAAGTGGTGATGGCCAATATGGTTCATGGGCCATGCGGAGAACACGATCCATCTTCGGTTTGTATGTCGGACAGTAAATGCAAAAAACGCTGTCCCCGTGCTTTTATTTCGGAAACTCAAACTGGAAACGACGGATACCCTCTCTATCGGCGTCGCTCACCCGCTGACAATGGCAGAACATTCATCACTCAATTGAAAGGAAAGAATTTCGTGGTTGATAACACATGGATCGTTCCATATTCGCCAATTTTGTCTAAGGCATTCAAAACACATATAAATGTTGAGTATTGCAGTTCAATAAAATCAATTAGCAGATATGTCACCAAAGGAAGCGATATGGCGGTTATTGGCGTTGAACGAGATGAAATTAGCAAATTTCAAATGGGCAGATATGTGAACTGCAATGAAGCAATCTGGAGAATATTTTCATTTGCAATTCATGAACGCCATCCTACTGTTGTGCATCTGTCAGCTCATTTGGAGAATGGCTAGCGAGTTTATTTCAACGCAGAGAACATAGTACAGCGAACGGAAATACCACCAGCAACCACTTTAACAAGTTTCTTTGCAACTTGCGCCAGTGATCCGTTCGCGAGAACATTGCTTTACTCGGAGATGCCTCGGTATTATACATGGAATGCAACGTCTTTCCCCCGGCGCAACATAACCCTGGCGGTTCATTTTTAAATTTGACTGCATTGCAATATTGACAAACTACTGACATCTGACCGATTTGAACAGATGCGATATATTGAATGTTTGGATCATATCGAAAATCTGCCTGTTCAATGTTTACAAAAGAAAGATTTGTAAAAATTTTGTTAAAGTATACACAATGAAATTAGGAAAAATCGTTCATATTCTATTAAAACCAATACCAGTGTAATTTTTGAAATGAAAAAAAATCTATTTTGGGCAGAACGAAGTTTGCCGGGTCAGCTAGTACAAGTATAAAATAAAATAAAAAAACTCTGCGATTAACTGCGATAAAATAAAAATATAAAGTAAGGCTCGACCAGCCACATAACAAAATAAAAAGACCCCCATAACTTAGCTCAATTCTGCGAATCCTACACAAAGGACCCTCCAGAATAGAAGAGCATCTCTTCCTAGAAGAGATTATACAAGTATAAAATAATAATAAAGTTCTTTCTCTAAACAAAAAAAAAAAAATAATAATAATTAATCATGATTAATGAGGCAGGATTAGCGGTAGATTTAATTACGCGCCTAATTGCGGAAAGCAATATTACAACAAGGCAAGAAATTGACAGATTAAAAACTCAAGTTGAAACTGAAACACACAGAGTAACAGATTTTCAGACGGAAATAATAAATGACAACATTCAGTGTCATGAGTCACTAGATGTTATAAAATCCTTACCAGAATTTTCAGGAAGGATAAACGCTTATGTTAGCTGGCGCGGAGCAGCACATAACGTTATGAGTTTATATGTAAGAGGTAGCCGAAAGTACTTCGCAGCTCTTACGATTTTGCGTAACAAAATTACACTAGAAGCAAATGACACATTAACCAATCATGGTACTGTGTTAAATTTTGACGCGATAATTGCGCGTCTCGATTTTGCATATTCGGACAAACGTCCGATTCATATCATAGAACAAGAAATGAGTGTTCTACGACAAGATTCAATGACGGTCATTGAATATTATAATTTAGTTAACAAAAAACTAACGTTGATGATTAATAAAACCATTATGACTTATGGAGGGGCCGCACCAATAAACAAAGAATTGAACAAAAAGAATAGAGACCAGGCTCTTAGAATATTTATAACTGGACTTAACGCTCCATTAAGAGATATTATATTTTCCCTCTGTCCGGAAGATTTGCCCGACGCATTGGCCAAAGCTCAGGAAATAGAGTCCAATAATCAGAGAGCTCGATTTGCACAAAACTTTGCAAATGAAAGGACAAGAGTAAAACAGTTTTATCCAAGTAATAATTTACGATTTCCTCAGAGGTGCAACATGCCAAAACCAGAACCAATGGATATAGATCCATCTATGTCTAGATCATACCGAAGGGAAAATTACCCAAAGCCCCAACTAAACAATAGCCATAACTACCAAAATTTTGGAAAACCGTTGGCCAGTACAAGCCATCAAGCCAATATGGACCAACCAAATAGGTATATTACGGTATTAAATAAAAACGTCCAAGGAATAAAACGACCCAGGGAAAGCAATTATAGCTTTCGCCCACAGGAAATAACCCAGAGGATAAACAACATAAATGAGAGTCATTTTTTAGGCAAAGAGGGGATGAACTCCCCTATCTAAAGCTCTATGATTCAAAAATAAAAAAAGTTTAACAGCTCTAATCGATACAGGAGCAACCTCTTGCTACATTATGCCTGGGGTTTATAATAACAAAAACGAACTAGCCATTCACAAACGGATAAAAACCGTGAACGGCTATTCCATAATAAAGCATTACCATAAGATAACCATATTTGGGGTCGAAGAAATTTTCTACGAAGTAGAAGGTTTAGAATCGGATCTCCTTTTGGGGTAAAATTTCCTAGAAAAAATTGAGGCACTTATCGACGTGCCCAATAGGAAAATAAATTATATGGAAAAAAATAAGAATAAAAATGAAGCAAACAGTATGAACATTTATTTTGAAAATAAAAAGGGAGAAAACTTAAAAATCAAGGAACAAAAAATTTCTGCACATTTAACCGAGGGAAATATAAGTAAAAATAAAGAAGAAAACAATAAGGAACATAAAGATTCCGTAAAGGCAGCCGAAGATTTTACCGGCAATATCATTTTAAAAAAATTTATTTTGGGACAAAAAGGTCCTAAAAGGGAAGCTGAAGATTTATACCAGCAAAATGAAAAAAAAATAATCATAAAGAAAACATTGTGGAACGAAAAAGTTCTACAACGCCAGCCGATGAATTTGCCGGCAACATGAACGATAACTCTTCAATATTGGGCGAAAGTGGCTCAGAAATGAATGGTGATAATGATAATTATTATTCGGTAAAGAATTTCGAAAGTTCAAACAATGAAAATCAGGATGAAGAATTGCAGGATCTTAAAACACATATAAAAGAGAAAATTGCTAAAATGCATTCAAGTATCAATACAAACTTTCCCTTCATGACAAAAGTAAAAGCAGAAATAAGAATGAAAAATGAGGATCCGATATGGAGCAGACAATATCCATATCCTTTATCTGTAAGTTCGTTTATTAATGAAGAAATAAAAAAATTGATTAATGAAAATATCATAAGACCGAGTAAAAGTCCGTATAATTCACCTATTTGGGTGGTACCAAAAAAAGTTACCAATGAGAATGGAACACCAAAACTTAGAATGGTAATCGGTTACAAAAAGCTAAATGAGCATACAATTTCCGATCGCTACCCTATTCCAGATACTAACGTAATATTGTCTAATCTAGGCAAGGCAAAATATTTTTCAAGCATCGATCTAGAATCAGGATTTCATCAAATAATAATGTCAAAGAATGATATTGAGAAAACAGCTTTTTCCGTTAATAATGGGAAATATGAATTTTTGAGGATGCCTTTTGGTTTAAAAAATGCTCCTAGAATTTTTCAGAGGGCAATGGATGACATGTTGCGAGAACATATTGGAAAAATTTGTCACGTTTATATGGATGATATAATTATTTTTTCAGAAAATATAACTCAACACTTAAAGGATTTCGAAACAATTACGCAAATTTTAAAAGAAGCTAATATGAAAATTTCATTAGAAAAATCAAAATTTTTCGAGAAAGAAATAGAGTTTTTAGGTTATGTAGTAGCTCAGAATGTTATCAAAACAGACCCAAATAAAATAAAATTAATATTAAATTATCCAATACCAAGAAGTTTGCGCGAATTAAGAGGTTTCTTAGCGCTTGCAGGATATTATCGTAAATTTGTTAAAGACTATGCAGCGATAGCTAAACCTTTGACAAAATACCTATCAGGAGAAAATGGTAGGATTTCTAAAAATAAATCAAAAAAATTTGAAATAACTCTAAATGAGGAAGGGATATCTGCATTAAATAAATTAAAGAATCATTTGGCTTCAGAAATGGAATTAACACAACCCGATTACTCAAAAATATTTGTATTAACTACCGATGCATCTAACTTTGCAATGGGTGTGGTACTATCACAAGGATTACCTTCATTTCAAAAACTCTTAATAAAACTGAAAGAAATTACGCAACTAATGAGAAGGAGCTTTATGCCATTGTCTGGGCACTAAAAAATCTACGAAATTATCTCTACGGTGTAACCAATTTGGAAATACATACTGATCATCAGCCATTACATTTGCTTTATCACCCCGTAACCTGAATCCAAAAATGAAAAGATGGCACGCAATTATAGAAGAATTCTCTCCTAAATTTGTGTACCAACCCGGTAAAACCAATGTAGTAGCAGACGCACTTTCCCGTCTTCAGTTAAACCATTTATCAAACGAATCGGAAGATTCAGAGCACTCGGCACAGAGTAGCGAAAACAATCAAATACAGGAAACACAAAAACCATTAAATCAGTTTAAACAGCAAATTATACTAAGTAAAAATAGGTTCACGATTCATGAGTTAATCGAAACCTTTGGGAATAAAAGGCATTTAATAGAGTATGACACAGTAGAAAATTTAATGACTATTTTGAAAGAATATATTCAACCAAAGTTAGTGACAGCGATTCACTGCACTGTTGAAGACTTGCACGAAATCCAAGAAGCTTTGAAACAAACTTTTCAAAATAAATTTGTATTTACCAAACTTTTTCCAATGAATATTATTAATAGAGAAGATCAATCCGGATTAATAGAACAAACCCATAATAGAGCTCATCGAAGCTATAATGAAAATCTTAAACAAATAGAGAAATTGTATTATTGGCCCGAAATGAGGAAAAGAATGAAAGAATAAATTCGAAACTGTATGATATGCAATAAAAATAAATATGATCGCCATCCTAAGAAAATACCAATAGGTAAAGCCCCAATTCCAGAGAAAGAAGGAGAACAGCTCCATTGAGACATTTTTTACGCACAGAAACTAAAATTTATCACATGTGTAGACGCTTATTCAAAATTTTTAATATTAAAACATATAGAAGACAAGTCAAATATCGAAGAAAAGGTTTTAAAATTACTTCAAACCTTCACAGATGTAAAACGAATTACTTTAGATAATGAACCAAGCTTTACCACACCAACATTTAAATCCTTAATGCAAAGGTTAAATATTGAAATTTACTTTTGTGATCCACGTCATAGCTTAACTAATGGGCAAGTTGAAAGAGTTCATTCAACGATAATCGAAATAGCCAGATGTATAAAAGAAGAATATAATATTGTCAGTAATTTAGAAACAGTACTTAGAGCAGCGCAACAATACAATACAACAATTCATTCAGTAACAAATTTTAAACCAAATGAAGTACTTTATAATAGGGTAAACCATGAAAAATTACCAACCACTTTAAAGCAAGCACAGAAAAAAATGCTAATGTTTCATAATAAACATAGAACAGATAAGCAATATTATCCTGGACAAATTATTTATGAAAAAATAATAGGAGAGAGAAATAAATTACAACCTCGGTATAAGAAACAACAGGTTAAAGAAAACTTGGGGAATAACATAATAATAAATAACAGAAATAGAATTATACATAAAGATAACATAAAATCATAATTAATTATAGGTTTTCAAAATGATCCTTTCAATTTTCGCATTACTAATTGGCTTAACGACAGCTGATATCATAGATTATACACGACAGGACTACGTACTTATCGAAAATGGAGACGTTTCTATTTATAAAGAATATGGAGATATATTTCACATCACTAATTTAACAATCTTTGAAAATATAATAACAGAAGAAAAAAGAAGTTTTCATAACAATATGAAATATGGAATTTATAATAAAATTATTTGAACCATCGTTTCGCATTGACCTGCACAAGCATACAAACATACATATGCGTACACATGTGAATATGTTAACAAAAAAAATTGATCTGCACAAGTCAATATGGCAGCCAAATTGGCGAAGAACAAGGGTAGTAAATTTTACACCAAAAACGATTTCATTCATAAACGCAGGCGCAAATTCCACAAGCGATCTCACTTCATTCATAAAAACAGAGGCTGTAACATCTCCCCGAGCATGCCTTTGCCAACAAGTCGTCTTTTCGCGACGATGGCAAAAGCTAAAAATCATACTTTCTGGTGCTTCTCGCAAAAATCTGCGTCGATATGTATTCACGATCATACGTATGCATACATATTTACGCATGTTTGTAGGCGAAGCTGCTACAGCGGCAAGGGGTGACAATCGGCGGCCATTACTTTATTTTTTTCGGCACAACTCCGATTTTCTACCAGCAAATGCTGTGACACTTGTTGTGTGTTTCGGCCTTGGTTGCCCATGACAACATAGTTGCCAAAAGATCCGTGCGGCCATTATTGGATGTTTGTACATATGTGGCTCGTATTTGTTGTAAACATACAGACAAATGTGCCAAAGAAATAATATATGTATGTATATGCCATAGAAATTCTATTGCTACGAATATGGAAATGACAACGAAATATTGCAAATATCCATATTTCTAAGGTTCATTAATTTTTTTGAAGAAATTAAAGGAATGAATGGAAGTGTTTATATGAGCACAATTAAGTTCATTTTATAATAGACGAAATTAATATAATTTTTGAAATAATAATTTATTTAAAATTATTTTTAATTTAATTTTATCACATAAAATTTTTACCATTTTTCGGAAAACAATGGTTCTTATAACACAAAGTAATCACGCATACATATGTGACAATTATTCATATAATACAATATAAGCATGCATATGTGAAAATCACGCATATGTGACAATGGTTCACATAATACAATATAAGCATGCATATGTCACTCAGAGAATGCTTTTTCACATTCTTTGTGTGATTTGTATATTTTGTATATTTTTCTACAAAGCAATTCTCTTTATTTATTCTCAATCATTTTACATATGTATATTTCTGCCACTGCTCGTGCTCAATTCTGCTAAATAGCAGCGAGCACGGCGAATTCCTTGATCTGATTCTATCAGCTCTGTTAGCCGCGCAATCGAACCATCATACAGATTTCGATTTGCACCTTCTCTATAGTTTTACGTTCTCTGGCCCAGCCATCAGCCGGATTCAACGACTGTCAATGCTAAAACTTAAGAGACATTGAACAACTGGGTTTGAAAAATATCTGATTTTTTACGAATTCACTTTGTTGTTGGATAAGGCTTAATTGGTTACCACTAGGGAGCGCGAGGGGCCTAATAATGTCCTAAGTACAGCCGTCAACCAACAAACCAATACCTAAATTTATTTAAGGGGCACACCTAATGTGAAATTTTCAAAAAATCGGTTCTTATTTTTTTTTTTCATATTTCGATAGGTTATACATTTAAAAATAACATACTAAAATTTAAAATCGATATCTGAAACAGTTTCTAAGTTACAGCCATTTAAAAGAGTAGCCGCTGGTCAGTTAGATAACAATCACTTTATCTTTAAACGCGTTTTTCTCGAAACAGCATTTTTCGAATTTGCTGGAGTGATTACTCGAAGACAAATGATCCGATCGCTAACAAATTTTTTTTTGCTTCTTCTCTATATACATATGTAGTTCTCCATACGATGACCCTCCAGTTTTTTGATCTAGTCAAAAATCGAATTTTGGCAGGCCATAATTTTGGGTGAAATTTAACTTTTTTTCAACATGCCGCCATTTTGTCATTTTTTGATTTTTTTTTTATTAGCCCGAGGGTCATCGTATGTTTTAGTTTAACGAGAATTTTGTTTTTTTTTTTAGGTTTTATCAACAGAGAAGGCTGCAATCATGGCAGCAGTACCTTTTTTTTGGCGTCGCCGGAGATCGCTTGTCATTTCAAAAATATTTAATATTTTCTTTCAAAAATTTTTTATTTTACTCCCTCAAAATTATAAAATGATTGATTGACTCGTTTTTTTTATCCCAAAAAATACCTTTTTCTTACGCTGTCACACTAGGTGTGCCACTTTATATAAAGTATTGTCAACATAATAAAGGGTGATTTTTTTGAGGTTAGGATTTTCATGCATTAGTATTTGACAGATCACGTGGGATTTCAGACATGGTGTCAAAGAGAAAGATGCTCAGTATGCTTTGACATTTCATCATGAATAGACTTACTAACGAGCAACGCTTGCAAATCATTGAATTTTATTACCAAAATCAGTGTTCGGTTCGAAATGTGTTTCGCGCGCGTGTTTTGTTCAGCGATGAGGCTCATTTCTGGTTGAATGGCTACGTAAATAAGCAAAATTGCCGCATTTGGGGTGAAGAGCAACCAGAAGCCGTTCAAGAACTGCCCATGCATCCCGAAAAATGCACTGTTTGGTGTGGTTTGTACGCTGGTGGAATCATTGGACCGTATTTTTTCAAAGATGCTGTTGGACGCAACGTTACGGTGAATGGCGATCGCTATCGTTCGATGCTAACAAACTTTTTGTTGCCAAAAATGGAAGAACTGAACTTGGTTGACATGTGGTTTCAACAAGATGGCGCTACATGCCACACAGCTCGCGATTCTATGGCCATTTTGAGGGAAAACTTCGGACAACAATTCATCTCAAGAAATGGACCCGTAAGTTGGCCACCAAGATCATGCGATTTAACGCCTTTAGACTATTTTTTGTGGGGCTACGTCAAGTCTAAAGTCTACAGAAATAAGCCAGCAACTATTCCAGCTTTGGAAGACAACATTTCCGAAGAAATTCGGGCTATTCCGGCCGAAATGCTCGAAAAAGTTGCCCAAAATTGGACTTTCCGAATGGACCACCTAAGACGCAGCCGCGGTCAACATTTAAATGAAATTATCTTCAAAAAGTAAATGTCATGAACCAATCTAACGTTTCAAATAAAGAACCGATGAGATTTTGCAAATTTTATGCGTTTTTTTTTTTTAAAAAGTTATCAAGCTCTTAAAAAATCACCCTATACCACGTTTAAAAATATTTCCCCGAATGTTGTCCTTTAAATATGCTAGAAATTCGGACGTTTGCTAATTTCGTGTTAATTTTCTAAACGATGAATATGCGAATATGATGAGATATGAGCTTATTTTCTGGAAACACGTACATATATATTGGGTTGTCAAAAAAGTATTGCGGTATTTTTATTGATTTTTTTTTTATTGAAATTGAATTGAATTTTTGATGACTCATGCCCAGCTCTTGACCGATGCTACGGTTGCTACTATGCCGGTCTCTTTCGACCAATTCAGCGATTTTATCACAATTTTCCACGACAGGCCTTCCGGAGCGTGGCGCATCTTCGACCACCTCTACACCAGAACGAAAACGTTGAAACCATCGTTGTGCGGTGGAAATGGAAACTGTATCGGGTCCATAAACTGTACAAATTTTGTTGGCGGCTAGAGATGCATTTTTGCCTTTATCGTAGTAGTACCGTAAAATATGTCGTATTTTCTCTTTATTTTGCTCCATGTTTGCGACGCTATAACTCACGAACGACTTAAAAGAAATGACAATCAATCAAACACTTGTTAGCGCGTGAAATGAGCTTTCCAAAAAGGTATAGCATGATCCGATGCGACGAATAAAACTAGAGCTACGCGCTTTCAGCGCCAACTAGCGAAAATAACGCAAGACTTTTTTGACAACCTAATATGTAAACATAGATCGATAAAAACTTACCAACAACTTTCAGTTCTACAAAAATTGATTCTGTAGGATATATTGATAACTGGCATTCATATAAGCCCCGATCGCTATCACGAACAGATTTTATTCTTAATGACCAGTGTCCCATATGACGCGTGTGCTCGACAAGAAATCTTTTATCACTACTATGGGTTGATAAACCAACTGTTAGTAATTGGAAGTCCTTACGACGAATCCATGACACCTTAAAAATATATTCATAAAGTATTGTTATAATTTTCATTTAAACGTAAAGGTCTTTTAAATACAAATAAAACGAGTAAGGAAGGGCTAAGTTCGGGTGTCACCGAACATTTTATACTCTCGCATGATAAAGTGATAATCGAGATTTCATTATCCGTCATTTACATATCTTTTTATTTTGCTGTAAAATTAATTAGAATTAAATTTTGAGAGATTTACCGATATTTTCGGTGAAAAATTATGTTAGGTTAGGCACTGAGTTCTTCGTGTTCGATATCAGGGACCTTGAAAAGTTATAGTTCGATCACGACAATTTTTCCACAAGGGATACCTCAGCTCAAATACCGTATTTGTGTAAAGTTTTATTCCGCTATCATCATTGGTTCCTAATGTATATATTATACAGAGAAGGCATCAGATGGAATTCAAAATAGCGTTATATTAGAAGAAGGCGTGGTTGTGAACCGATTTCACCCATATTTCGTACATGTCATCAAGGTGTTAAGAAAATATTATATATTGAAATCGGTAGAGTAGTTCCTGAGATATGGTTTTTGGTCCATATGTGGGCGACGCCACGCCCATTTTCAATTTTTAAAAAAGCCTGGGTGCAGCTTCCTTCTGCCATTTTTTCCGAAAAATTTTGTGTTTCTTACGTTTTTTGTTAGTCGGTTAACGCACTTTTAGTGATTTTCAACATAACCTTTGTATGTGAGGTGGGCGTGGTTATTATCCGATTTCTTCCATTTTCGAACTATATATGGAAATGCCTGAAGGAAACAACTCTATAGAGTTTGGTTGACATAGCTATAGTAGTTTCCGAGATATATACAAAATACTTAGTAGGGGGCCAGATTTCACTTTAATATCTTTATTTATTGCTTAGTTATGACACTAAATAGGTTTTCGGTTTCCGCCATTTTGTGGACGTGGCAGTCGGCCGATTTTGCCCATCTTCGAACTTAACTTTCTTATGGAGCCAAGAAATATGTGTACCAAGTTTCATCATGATATCTCAATTTTTACTCAAGTTACAGCTTGCACGGACGGACGGACGGACGGACAGACAGACATCCGGATTTCAACTCTACTCGTCACCCTGATCACTTTGGTATATATAACCCTATATCCGACTCTTTTAGTTTTAGGACTTACAAACAACCGTTATGTGAACAAAACTATAATACTCTCCTTAGCAACTTTGTTGCGAGAGTATAAAAATATTTATCATTTGTCGTTTACGCCATTAGTATACATATATATAAGGGATATTCGTTTGCTCTTGCAAGATTGCAGATTGCAAAAATACTAAAACGAAATATACAAGGGCACAAGAGCACCCATTGCAGAATCTAGTGATATATGAACGGCTGTTTCGGTCAATTTGTTGTGAATGACTATTATGCATGGCTATTGTGAATTGGCGCACCTTCTGCATACATTTTTAACAAAATAACACTGTAACAAATCTTTATAATTTAAATAGAAATTATAAAATCTGTTTAAAACTTACCTTCCTCAACAATTTGACGTAATATGTCTTTATGTAAAGTGACACCTAAAACAGGGTTGCAATTATATTTTTGCGTGACATTGCACTCAAATATACAGGAGTTTTGGTCTGAGATATTTTACAGCCATTGCAAATAATTTTCTGCGTGTGTTTGTTGTTGTGCCGGTGCACCAGCAGGAAATATATGCAATGGTCTTGCAAGAGCAATATAATACCATGCATTTTGATATAGTTCTGAGGTCGATGGCGAACTTTTTGAATGTCAAAAGTAAAGACGTAGATTTGTACATATGCGTATGTGTATTTGTTTTCATAAAATTTATTTATAAAGCTTGTTATATAAATAGGTTTTCAGACCGGAAATTTAAGAGTTTTAGATTGAAAGACAGGAAACTACTTGTATAATGCATATACATCAATATGTAAATATAATTCGCGTTTCGAATAATGCGCGAAAGGGAAATTGAAAATATGCAGTATTGATATATATTGTGTGTATATAAGTATATACTGTTTTTTCATTATGTTTAATCCGTTTGAGGATATGTATACTTATATGTATGTTCGTATTCCTTCTTTGTTATTCTGTTTTCTTGTTTCTGCTTTTTGCAATCCCTCTCACATTAAATAAGCTGAAACGGCACTGCCAGAATAATTTGCAAGTAAATATTTGAATTCTTTTTTTTAACTTTGGTAAGCTTAAATGGCAACGAATAATAATTTATTTAATTATATACTTATATATTTGCATATTGGGGATACATACAGTGAATCAATAAAGTTTAGGTACAGTAACAATTTAGAGCAAAAATCGTTGAAACAACTAATTTCAACAAAAGTTTTAAAAACACCGTTATGGACATTCTAAGGACTGCATTAAGCTGGGCCGTTATCTGTCTTGTTGCGCCACTTAGACGCTGTGAATTGTAAAAGCAGCCAGAAAGTACTCAAAATAGTTTATTCATCGTGTCATGTTGTTTTTGTTTTTGGTGCGTTTGGTTCATTTTTTTCAGTTATTTGTTTAAGTTGGACAGAAAACTACACATAGTTAAGTGTAAAAGTGTAGAACTATAAAAGTTTAGTGTATTTATTTGCCGAAATAAAAACAATGGGCCGCGGTTCACAAATTTCGCTCGAAGTAAGAAAATTAATATTAACATTATATTTGGAAAATAAAACTCTACGGAAAATTGGCACAATAGTGGGGAAACGACATTCAAGTGTTTATAACATTATAAAATCGTATGCAAATAAAGGAGATCTAAATATAAAACATAGGTCCGGCAGACTTAAAGTTTTAACGCCCTGCGAAGAACGCAATGCCATCACTGCTGTTAAGCGAAATCGTATTTTAGCAGTAAAGATTACAAATAATAGAAACGTCGAATTTCAAAAAAATATAAATCCTCAAACTGTGAGAAATGTGAGAAATGTGCTGCACAAAGCTGGTTATTACGGACGAACTGCGCGACGTAAACCATTCATATCAAAAGCAAACAAGAAAAAAAAGATTAAAATTTGCTAAAGAACATCTTAATAAACCAGAATCGTTTTGGGAGAATGTTGTATTCACTGACGAGTCAAAATTCAACATTTTTGGGTCGGACGGAGTAATAAAAGTGTGGAGGCACAGATGCAAGAAAATAACTTAATACCTACAGTGAAACATGGTGGAGGGAACATCATGGTATGGGGGTGTATGGCTGCATCAGGCGTGGATAATTTGGAGTTTATAAAAGATAAAATGAACAAATATATGTATCTGGATATTCTGAAGAAAAATTTGCACCCAAGAGTGCAAATACTGGGTCTCGACAGCAGCCAATTTCTTTTTCAACAAGATAACGACCCTAAACACACGTCGTATCTGGTCCGTAAATGGCTCCTATATAACTGCAAGCAACTCCAAACGCCACCACAATCACACGACATTAATCCTATGGAGCACATATGGGATTTGATAGAAAAAAGGATTCGAAAACACAATATTTCGTCCAAGTATACCTTAAAAGCCGCTATTGGAATTGAATGGGCCAAAATTACAAAGTTTGATATTAATGTGCATCGCTGTTTACAAGCAATAATTAAAGCTAAAGGAGGGCCCACAAAGTTTTAAAATTATATTAACTTTTTTGTATAAATCATATTTTAATTCCTTTTCGTTTTTGTACCAAAACTTTATTGATGCTAAATCAATGGAATTTATGTTTTTGTTGTTATATTTTGTTGTGTTTATAGAAAAAAGTTACTGATTTTAATATAAATTCATTAAAATATGTTCGTTATGGGAATTGAAACAAAAATTATAATTTTTTTTACAAATCTTAATGAAGAAATTAGGGGTTTATTAGAGAAAATGCCTTTGTACCTAAACTTAATTGATTCACTGTATATATGTATATTATTTGCCGTATTTATTTATATCGGTACTTCAATTTACCGCCGATTTAAAACTTTCACTATCCGTGGGAGGATAGGGTCATCTGTAGAAGTTCACGCAAGTGAGGAAAGTTTTCTGATCGCCATTCACTTGGGAGTGGCCAGAAAAGATTCTTTAACATGAGGTTCAAGCAGCTCACGACTTCCGGTCTCTGACCAAGTATCCTCTGGGTAGCCTAAGAACATCCGAAGCATACCCTGCATATGGTTGTGCGCTGGGTTTGAGACCAGAAACGTAAAAAAACACCCCCAAAGAAAATTAGCAATCAGCCTCGGATGAGAGATCCCCCTGTTGATGACGACCATTGGAAACGAAATAAGGACTACGAATTGAGGGCATGCACCTGGAATGCCCAAGAATTCACAAAATAAAGGCTGACATCAAAGGCATGACAAAGGGACAAGGACTGAGACAAGTAGGTCCTTGTGGCATTTACTACTAACTAAAGGAGCGCAAGTTTGGTGTGGGATTCGTGGTGGGAGAGAGACTCTATCATCGAGTACTATCATTCACTCCGGTGAATGAACGTCTAGCCACAATCCGCATCAAAGCGAGGCTCTTCAACATATCGCTGATTTGCGCCCACTCCCCGATGGAAAAAAAGGACGATGTGACCAAAGATGCCTTCTATGAGCGCTTGTAGCGCGCCTATGAGAGCTGCCCGCGCCACGATGTCAAAATCGTGCTTGGCGACTTCAACGCATAGCGGAGAGAAAAGAGGGAAGCGAGACACATTTGCAGACAGGAAACTGAAGAGGCAGAAATGCGTTAGTATGAAGAGCGTGATAAGCTGAAGAATAGCAAAGCGGCGGGGGCCGATGGATTGCCGGCCGAGCTATTCCAACACGGCGGCGAAGAACTGATGAGTGGCATGCATCACCTTCTTTGTAAAATATGATCGGACGAAAGCATGCCCAACGATAAGAATTTAAGTGTGTTCTGCCCAATTCACAAACAGGAAGACCCCACAATCTGCACCAACTACCGTGGGATAAGCCTCCTCAACATCGCATATTAGGTTCTATCGAGCGTATTGTGTGAAATATTAAAGCCCACCGTCAACAAACTGATTGGACCTTATCAGATATTCACCATGCGCCAAATCTTGGAAAAGACCCGTGAAAAGAAAATCGATACACACCACCTCTTCGTCGATTTCAGAACTTAATCGAGCATGTACAATCGGGTGTATAACGTAATGCCGACAATCAAAATCTCGAAATTTAGAATCCCGACAGTCAAAATACCGACAAATCAAAACACCGACAAATCAAAATACCGACAAATCGAAACACCGACAAATCAAGAAAAGGTGGCGTTGTTCGTTCGAGGCCCTGCAGCCTTCGGCCTCCGGCCATGAACACGCTCAGGATCATAACCCTTAGTCAGCAGAATTCTCTTTCTGTGCTTCGATAGAAATAAGGGCAGGCAAGATAAAATATTTTTCACATGTCGGCATTTTGGTTTGTCGGTATTTTGATTTTTCGGTGTTCTGATTTGTCGGTATTTTGATTTAGCTGCATATTTAACCCTTTCGATTCTTTCCCCTTTCGTATCTTTTTCAAAGATACATAGCATACATAAGTGGTTAAAATGGTTTAAATTAGACCCATTTCGTAGCTTATACTACTTTTAACGTTATTTGTTGGCATTTGTGGTATTTTAAGTTGTAAACACGTGTTCATTTGACAAAATAGAGTGAATGGTTGGACGCGTATTTCATAATTCGCAGTGAGTTTTGTGACCATTGTATGTTTACTCTTTCTAAACCGGCTGAAACCTTAATAAGTAGTTGTGTTAGTTTTCTTAACATATTGTGAAGTTGGTGAATACTAATATTTTATTGCATTTTTGTAATTATTGGTGTGTATAAGTTTGTGGGATATATGTGTCCCATAGTATTCTTGTTGGGCTAAAAACGTCCCAATTAGGATCCGACGCTCACATTTATTAGCGACCTTTTATTTCAATTAATAATTTTACAACTTTTGTACGGACTAACTATATCAAAATCAATAGATCGCAAAACCATTGCTAATATCTTGGAGTCTTTTGAGGAAGGTGAAGACCTTTCGGGCGTTAATAGTGATGATTATAAGCCTACAGATCATGAGGAGTCTACTACTGAAAGCAGTGATGCTGAGCATATTGATCATCAAGACGAGGATGTAGGAGATAACTTACAAGAGGCAAACTCTGCATGTAGTTTTCAGAATACCTGAACTATTTGGTCTGCACCCAATGTGAATTTTGTTCCCAGAAAAACTGTGAGCAGCCTTCGAATTCCAGATATAGGACAACGTTTTAAAAGGACTGATTATCTTTACGATATATTTTATAGGAAGTAATCGTTGTAAGTAATTGTCATTCATCTGAAATGTCGACTATTGAAAAAAGCTAAAAAACGGCCAAAAAGCTAATGTAGACTACCCCGAAATGAGACATAATGGGAGTTGATCGAGCTGACCAAATCGCAGGCCAATACGAATTGGATAGGAAGTCTACCAAATGTTAGAAAAAAGTTTTTTATAGACTACTTATGATGTCTGTTGGAAATTCCTGAGTAATCAGTTCTCAACTGGGACGAAGACAAAACCCACTCATTGATTTTATGATAGTTTTGGCTGAAAACATGATTGAAGAGGGAAAGAAGAAGGCATCTTATCGTCGCGGTGGTACATCTAGTAGAAAAGAAAAATAGTCGCTGGGTACCTACCGGTACAAATTCGCAATTAGAGGCGTTCTTCTGGTTGCGCAAAACAAAAGAAGGAGAGGCGTACAAAAACAATATGCGAAGATTACCTTCTGCAAGGATTGTTTTGCACCTTATCACAAATAAATACTAATTTTCAAATATTTTCATTTATTTCAAAGTTATTTTATTTTATAGTCTAATATGGGATATGTCTTTCACTTGTGTTTACCGAAAATATTCATTGTGTTACAAATATGTATAACTATCTTTCATATAAAAACCAGCTGAAATATTACGTAAGCTTCAAGAGCATTAAGTACTGATCGGGATAAATATAACCCATCCAAAAATACTGATACCTCTAATTCATTGAACTCGTTTTTTAACGGAAAATACGTTTTTACTATGCCTGTTATCTCGATTGATTATGCGAAATATGTTTTATTTACTTCAACGGCTTTTCGGATCAAAGGGGTTAAATTTTGTCGGTATTTTGATATGTCGGCATTTTGAATTACGATATTTTAAGCGTATCCCGTTTTTTCACTAATCAGTTGAATAAACTAAGGTACTTAGAGGAAAAAATTAAAAATAAAAACAAAACAATAAGCCCTTATACATCCAGAATTATCAAAAAATAAAATATGAAATGAACCACTTTAAGACAGATTTTTCTAGGCTAAAGTTCGCACAGGTTGGAGGTTTGACTTACAAAAATTTGTCATACTTGCAATTCAGGTACCTAGAGCATATTTATCTGCCGATTTAAAATTAATCACACCAATGACAAACAGAAATAATTTAGAAATTCATTAAATATATGAGGAAATAATAACGTTCGGAGCAATTCATTATTAAAAAACTTAAAAATAAGTGAAAATTATCTTTTTAAAAACAATTGTATATTCCAATATAATAATAAACCTAATAGTTTTCATATGATACTCTGTTGCTTAAAAATGCAAATTATGATAAAATTATTCAAAACTACGATAAAAAAGAATACGTCAAAAGAAAAGAGTATTATGGCAAAGTTTTTCTAAAAAAAAAATTTATTACAAACATGTACACCCAGAAAAAATATTAGATCATTCATATGAACTAAAGTAAATTTTGAAAAAATTGCGTTAAACAGTATTGTAAACTTAAACAAAATTAAAGAATTAAAATATTATAAAAATGTCATAAATGTTATTTTAATAGTAATTATAATAATAGCAGTAGTATTGCTAGTGGATAAAACGAATTAATGGTAAAATTAAAATTTCAATTACATCTAGATCTACAGATTTTTGGTAGCTCATTTTGGCCACCAAGAAAATTTGGTGCTAATTTATGCCTAACTCAGAAATCTTACTAAGCTAAAAATTGCAAAAAACAATATTAATTGTAATTTTCATATAATTGCTTTTTCGGAAACATGGTTAAAACCTCATACATAGAATCGATAACACAAGTCTACAAATAAAAAGCGAAAAAATGCAACTGTCTTGGCTATGCGTGCATCGTTATCTTTGAAGGTTCCTAAGTTTGAATTAGAAGGTAAAAAAAAACATCACGTACAGTTTTCCAGTTACATCAAAAAAAAAAGTCTCTTTGAAGAAATATTTGAAAAATGCCCTGTTGACTAATATACTGATAAAATTTAAAAATTAAAAAAAATTACTTTACTTTAGGTAAGACGTTTAATATATCGTGTAATAATTACATATAACTATTGAACCTGTTTTGTAGATTTCCTTTTTGCAAATGGCGATTTTTTCTTGTATTTCTCTCATTAGGAACCAACAATAATCCCCCATCATTGCAGGATCCCAGCGGCCTTGATATCTCTGTTCCATTGTTGAAATATCTTGGTGGAACCTCTCTCCCTGTTCATCACTGACGGAACCCAAATTTTGTGGAAAAAAACTCAAATGGGAATGTAAAAAATGAATTTTTAGTGACATTCTGCAACCCATTCTTTGGTAGTTTTCTTTAGTAGTTAGACTTTTTGTTTCCTAAAAAATCCGTGACAGTGCTTCTAAATGATATCCAGGCTTTACGTTGAACGGGGTTTAGTTTCTCTTCAAACTGCTTGTCCTTCAGAATTTTTCGGATTTGGGGTCCAATGAAAATTCCTTCTTTTAGCTTGGCGTCACTTAACTTCGGGAAAACTTTTTGAGGTATTTGGAAGCTTCGCTATTCTTATCTAAAGCTTTAACAAAGTTTTTCATCAATCCGAGTTTTATGTGTAAAGGGGGCAGCAAAACCTTACGAGGGTCAACTAGAGGTATATTCTTGATGGTAGCTTCACCCGGCACGAAATCACCTCTTTGTGGCCAATCTTTTATTTTGTAATGTTCTTCTGTTGCTCTACTGTCCCAAAGGCACAAAAAACAGCAGTATTTAGTGAATCCCCCTTGAAGCCCAAGAAGTAGTCCTATGACTTTAAGATCACCACATATCTGCCACTTGTATGTGTTGTAGTTTGTGCAATTCAAAATCAATGACATACTTTCATAAGTTTCCTTCATATCAACAGCGTGGGAAAGTGGAATTGAAGATTTAGTGTTGCCATTATGTAGCAAAACGGCTTTTAAACTTTTCTTAGATGAGTCTATGAATAAACGCCACTCTTCTGTATTATGTTGATAGCCTAACTTCTCTATAACACTTGCAGGATCAGTACAAAAGCAAATTTTATCTCGTAATGTAAAGAAAGAGGCAAACTCTTCATTACGGTATCTAAACGCGGTGGCCTTTGTACCTTTGGCCAGTAAATTCCACTGCTGTAACCTTGACGCTAAAAGTTCTGCATGTTGTTTAGATAAGTTAAGGTCACGCACTAAATCATTAAGTTCAGGCTGCTCGATCAAATGTGTTTTTTTCTTTTCTTCTTCATCTTCGGAAATCTGATGTGATCTCTTTGCCTCTTTTACGGGATATAATATTATCTTCTATAGCATCATCAACAGCACAACGTCCAATTTTTGTATCTAAGTCCTGTGGTAATGGTGAAACGGGAATTGGTAAATTTTCGACATGAGGAACGGGTTTAGCTGAAGATATGTTGGGATATTGAATTTTGTGCTTATTTCTTTTTTGAAAATCCACATACGTTTGTCATACAAAAATAGCAATCGGTAGCATGGTTTGTCGGCTCACACCAGATCATCGGAATAGCAAAGGGCATTGATGATCTATTTCCATTAAGCCAGTGGCTTAAGTTTGGCAACAAATATGAGGAGTCCAATTCCGATCTTGATTCACTATAGGAAAACCAAAATACTTGAGATATGCTAATTCAGTCACTTTAGTTATTAATCTGGCATGAGATTTAGGTGTATACAAGCCACAAACATAACAAAATGAAACAGTCGATGTATTACAACCACGTTTTCGTACTTTAGACATTTTAATCAAAAAATCTCTCCTTCCACGGCTATCGCAATAAATATAGAACTACCTTCAAGTTTTTAATTGATAAACAAGAAAGAATACCGATAAGACATACGAGAAATGTCATAAATACTCTCGACTAACAAATAACTCAAAGTATATATGGATTTGGCGCAAGTAGAACAAAAAAATTACTTAATACTACGTAAAAAAAATAATTTTGAAATTCTTAAAAATCTTACGTGGTACGGAATTTTTAAATATGAATTGATTATTAGTACACCTAATTTAATAAAGGGTGATTTTTAAGAGCTTGATAACTTTTTTTTAAAAAAAACGCATAAAATTTGCAAAATCTCATCGGTTCTTTATTTGAAACGTTAGATTGGTTCATGACATTTACTTTTTGAAGATAATTTCATTTAAATGTTGACCGCGGCTGCGTCTTAGGTGGTCCATTCGGAAAGTCCAATTTTGGGCAACTTTTTCGAGCATTTCGGCCGGAATAGCCCGAATTTCTTCGGAAATGTTGTCTTCCAAAGCTGGAATAGTTGCTGGCTTATTTCTGTAGACTTTAGACTTGACGTAGCCCCACAAAAAATAGTCTAAAGGCGTTAAATCGCATGATCTTGGTGGCCAACTTACGGGTCCATTTCTTGAGATGAATTGTTGTCCGAAGTTTTCCCTCAAAATGGCCATAGAATCGCGAGCTGTGTGGCATGTAGCGCCATCTTGTTGAAACCACATGTCAACCAAGTTCAGTTCTTCCATTTTTGGCAACAAAAAGTTTGTTAGCATCGAACGATAGCGATCGCCATTCACCGTAACGTTGCGTCCAACAGCATCTTTGAAAAAATACGGTCCAATGATTCCACCAGCGTACAAACCACACCAAACAGTGCATTTTTCGGGATGCATGGGCAGTTCTTGAACGGCTTCTGGTTGCTCTTCACCCCAAATGCGGCAATTTTGCTTATTTACGTAGCCATTCAACCAGAAATGAGCCTCATCGCTGAACAAAACACGCGCGCGAAACACATTTCGAACCGAACACTGATTTTGGTAATAAAATTCAATGATTTGCAAGCGTTGCTCGTTAGTAAGTCTATTCATGATGAAATGTCAAAGCATACTGAGCATCTTTCTCTTTGACACCATGTCTGAAATCCCACGTGATCTGTCAAATACTAATGCATGAAAATCCTAACCTCAAAAAAATCACCCGTTATAAAAACACCAACAGCCAATCAGTTGCATATTGCCTGTAGACTAGTGTAATTAGATGTTAAACAGAAACTTTCAAATATTCATATATGTATGTACTTATGTATATCAAATGAAAGAGGTGTTTTCCTTCCGTCGACCTCGATGATCTCGTTAACAATAGTGATTCATTTAAATTTAAATGCACTCGGGGTTGTGTTAATAGCAGCTTTATTTAATTGACTTATATATGTATATGTTCATATAGAGCATTTTTCAGCATTTCGATGAAAATAATTCAGATTCCATAATCGTTTTGGGAGATTACAATTTACCGGGTGCCTCGCCCATAGCTTTTGATGCGTCCATTGCACCGATGAATAAATATACTTGTACAAGCCAATATGTAAGGTATAGGTACGTTAAGCGGATGTTTGAAAATCTTTATATTGGGCATATGGATACTACAGGAGTTAGTGCCCTGATTTTTTTCATTTTAGGAAGAGATTATTGGAAAGAGACATGTGCGGAATAAAATCAATCATCTGCTTTGAGTTCTTGCAAAGTGAAAGTGTCAGGTGGTTTTAAAACTTTGTTACATACGAGTATATGGGGTGTGCACAGTGCACGGGTGCTTACAATTTATCAGTAGAAGTATTATCCAACTTGCGATCGCTACATATCTTAATCCAAAATTAGCTACTACATTACTTTGTTGGCAACATGTTTCTACAGGGTATGATAGTTTTGTTCACTTAAAGATATAACAATAAAACAAATCGAGATAGAAATAGATATAAATGATCCGGATGACGACAGTTTGAAAATAGGTGAAATCAAATTATAACTCGCCCCACTCCCCATCCGCGTGTGTTGAAAACTACTAAAAGTGCGATAACTCAATAAATAAATGCGCCAGAGAAATAAGATTTTATACCCACGATGTTATGATAAAGTTTCACAGGAGCCGGTATCAAAATTAAACAATGTGTGTTGCACTGTCCACCTTAAAGTGAAATCCCATATTTCAGGACCTGTTCGACGTAATTCAACCAAATTGAGTACTTGATATTATGCTGACATTTCTGTGGTGTACAAAATCGTAGTATATCCGTGCCTACTCTGCGTATAGTACATTTTAAATCCTATCTCATTCTTTCAATGTACAGTAAATGTCACAAATCAAGTAAAATTTAATTTATCGAGAAACTTTTTTAAAAATAGTGAATTTAGGCTCAAAATCTGATCATAATACTTTCCATAGTCCCTCAAGACCTGTTCGACGTAATTCAACCAAATTTAGTACTTGATATTATGCTGACATTCCTGTGGTGTACAAAATCGTAGTATATCCGCACCTACTTTTCGTATAGTACATTCTATCTCATTCTTTCAATGTACAGTACAGTCATAATACTTTCGATAGTCCCCATAAGATTTTCAAAATTCCGATTGTCCTTATTCCAAATATATCTATATGTCAATCTGCAAAGTTCATACAATATGTTTTTCTGGTAATAACTTATTATAACAAAAAGAATAAATAAAATCGTGGCAATACTTTCCCTAACACCCATATTTTTTAAAAAGAATTTACAACTTGTGGTGGACTTTATATTATATATGTATATCAGTGAATATCTTAGATACTTAGTAAAATTTTTCTAACACCAGTGTGTATGTGTACCTAAAAGGGATAAAATGTAGTAAATACTTCTCCTAGCTCCAGCATATTAAATATTAACATTACATTGTCAATCACTATTCCGCATAAATGTGGCTGAAGTTCATTGATGCAACGTTGAATCTTCTCCAATAAGGCACTGGTGGTTGTCTCTTGTTCAATGTACTTATGGTTTTAAATCTATATATATAAAAATGAAATGGTGTATAGTTGTAACGCTAAAACTCGAAAACGGCTGAATCAAATGAAATACTTCCTTTGAGGGATTTGTTTGTTATTACCACGCGCAGGTCATGTCTTAAAATCAGAATAAAATATTAAGGGGGCGTGGCACCTCCCATACAAATAGAATTTTCCAAGTCGAATATCTTCAAAAGTGTTTAAGGTAGGAACATGAAAATTGGTACAGAGCTACAGGATAACAACACCGCCCTCACCTATAAAACCGGGGGCTATCGAATAAGGGGGCGTGGTACCCCCCATACAAACTAAATTTTTTAAGCAGAATATCTGTGAAGGGAAGAAGGGTTCAAGAGGGACCTGAAAATTGGTATAGACCTATATGGTATCAAAAGCCTTCTTACACATAAAAGAAGGGATAATCGGAAAAGGGGGCGTGGCACCTCCCATACAAACTGAGCTTTTCAAGGTGAATATCTTCAAAACTGTTTAAGGTAGGAACATAAAAATTGGTATAGAGCTATTGGAAACAACACCATACTCACCCATAAAGCTTGGCGTTATCAAAAAAGGGGACGTGGTACCTCCCTTACAATCTTTAATTATTTTGGTTGTTAATCCACCATATATTTATCTCATTTTCCACCTAGCACGACATTTTGGTTGTTCTTGCTGCAGCGGTTATATGGTAATTTTGGTTGTGTTACGTGCTATTTTTGGTTTAAGGAAATGGCAGTTTTATGAAACAAACACAAATTAAATTAAACGTCAATTTTGCTTTGCAATCGAACACGCAAAATTTAGAGGGCAATAAAAATGCGCCTTGCTTTACTGATATATTGATATATTTTGTTTTAAAAAGTGAGTTATTTAGTGAAAGTGATTTAGCGTGTTGGCGAATACCGATTTATGTACATTGGAATTTATCATTCAATTGATCTGCTTCCTTAGTTTAATTCATTCATTTTTGGAGTTTTCAAAGGTAAGTTATTGGTCCGTAAAACCTTATATGAACTTTATGCAAATGAATGATCATTTCCAATTAGATATTTGTTACGATGTCAAGAATCAGTACGTATAGTAACACTTCTCGGAGTTCCCAGGCCGCAAGGAGAACACGAAATAGCAGAGCACGTCAAAGGGAAAGTGTTATTGAGAGGGTATCACCACGAAATAGACTGCTGGAGAGTAGCACGCACCAGTTAGAAGATGTCAACCAAACATACAATCAGCAAGAACGATTGAGAAGAAGGGAAGTTCACAATCAGCAACAACGATCGAGGAGAAAGGAAGTTCGTGCTCGCCAAAGTGATGAAGTAAAATCACAACATGCGATTATTCGACGACAACAGCGGCAACATCTTTCTTTTGTGAACTTTGAACGGGCAGGTTTTCGATATGATCCAAACATTCAATATAGCGCATCTGTTCAAATCGGTCAGATGTCAGTAGTTTGTCAATATTTCAATGCAGTCAAATTTAAAAATGAACCGTTGCCAGAATTGCTTCCACCACCACAGCCATTGTTCCAGCTGCTTTACGGTGAATCTCCTCACTCGAGCCATTTCTTAAAGCAAATTGTAAATGAACAAAACTACAATCCAACGTTTAAGGTATTTTTGCCAAACAATATTCGACAGAAACTACAGAGCTTTCCTCCAATTATACACGTTCATGGGCAAATGTTTCATCTCGCTGGATCGCTGTTGCCGCATCCAGATCAAGAACACAAATATCTCCAAATTTACTTTCTGGGAGATTCACATGATGAAGTAAATCGGCGTTGTGCTATCTTCAATACAACGAAAAGAGAAATAATCGAACAATTGCAACAGGGTCACATGAAAAGACAATCAGCCTTATCGTGAATTTTCATTTCGTGTGGAATGATTCACATTTCGCCTATGCCGTTCACCTATGCTATTTTGAATATTCACCATGCGAAACAGTTCGCTTCGAATTATTTCCACCCTATCGTGAACGGCATCAACGGCGAAATAATTGTCAAATTATTGGTGAAATTTTTCGTTAAAATTTTGTGCGCGAAATATATTTGAATCATGTAAGTATCAATAAAAATTAGATAAAAATTCCTATTTTTATATAATTTAAAAACAATTATTTTAAGGTCAAAATCGATTAATAAAACGCAATCTGAAATTTTGCTCAGTAAAATGGCAGAAAATCCTGATTTAGCGGCTGGCTTCTCTAAACAAGGAAAAGACAGACAAGAAGCGTTATGGAAGGAAACGGCCGCGGATTTGAACAGTGCTGGGCCTCCGACTAAAACGGTGTCTGAGTGGAAAAGGGTAATTTTCATATTAGCACTGGCTAGTAAAATTTTAAAATAATTATTACAAAAATCTGTTAAAGGTTTGGAATGACCAAAAGCGTTACGTACGCAAAAAGTTGACGTTTAATGCGGAACAAATTAGAGGCACTGGTGGGGGACCAAACCTGCATCATAAACTGTCAACATCGGAGGAAACTATTGTAGCAATCACTGGCATGACAAATAGCGTTGAGGGATTGGAAGGAATAGTGTCACACGGATTTCAGCCGCTAAGCACAACTGAGAGTGAATTGGACGCAGAAACAATTGTGAACAAAAGTCCACAGCAAACTCCAAAAAGGAACCCCTTTCTTAAAGATGCGCCGTCATCCTCTAAAAGAAAGGGCACATCTGTGATATTAGAAGAAGAAATAGAAGTGCAAAAAGAAATCTTAAAACGGATAAGGAGAATTGAAGACAATACAAGGGCGTTGAATAAAAATTTCACAATTTTAAACAATTTAAAGGAAGAAGAATTAAAAGAACTAAAAAATCAAACGATAGAAAATAAGCGGCATAATATTGAAATAGAAAATTTGAGAAAAAGAGAAATTAAAGCAAAGTTAGAAAAAACAAGAAGGTTAATAGAAATTGAAGAAATGAAGCTTTCAATGATGAAAAGATAACTTATTCAGAATTACATTTTATTAATTTTTAATTTTATATTTATGTGGTCTCATGTTAATTTTTTTTTTTATTTTACTTATATTTTATTTGAAATACATTTTATGTTCATTGAATTAGGATTATAAGAAATGAAGAAATAGTTTTTTCGTTACAGAAAAATGGAGTTAGTTTTGTTTTTTCTACAAACGATATTGAAAGAAGTAATAATGCTTTAAGGGAGTGAGTGAGCTATTTGGTTCCTAATTCTTTGCGCTTCGCTCATTCTTTGCATTCCGAAATCTATGTTGTCCTCCTCCATAGTCACTAGAGATTCCTCTTCGTCACAATCAGGTATCTCAACGATATCAGCAAATTGATCTTTGAAATGAATGCATAAATTATGTAACATTACGCACACATTGAATATTTTAGCTGCTTTCTGTGGGCTGTAATAAAGTTCTCTAGCACCAAGCAAACATCTCCATCGGCTTTTAAGCAACCCAATTGCACGTTCTATAATATTTCGGCACCGAGAATGAGCTAAATTAAATTTTGCTTCTACACTTCCCTCTTCAGGTGTCCTATAAGGTGTTAATAAGAAGGATTCCAGAGGATATCCTGCGTCGCCTATTCATAAAATATGTTTTTATGGTTACAAATAAAATTTGTTTAAACTAATTTACCTAACATCCAAAAGTTGCTGCGATTATTGCAAATATGTCTCTTTAGTTCCGAAACGTTCCACACTAAAGAGTCGTGACAAGCTCCTGGATGCGACGCATCAATAAATCGAAACCTCATTTTTTGGTCACAAACCTATAAGTGTTGAAGCATTTATACACCTACAGTATGTACATATAATTTAACAAAAGTACTTACAACAAGAGCATTTAAACTAAAGTATCCTTTTCGATTATAAAATGAGTGCTTATTGTGTTTTGGTCCCACAATTTTTATATGGGTACCATCAATACACCCCATAACACTCGGAATTTTATACTTTTCATAAAATTTAAGAGCAGCACTTCTCATTTCTTCGTTACTCATCCATTTTATCCACAAACGACATAAATTCACTTCGAACACGTCAAGCATCTCTTCTAGTGTGGCACTAAAGGCAGACTGTGACAATCCCACATCGTATTCCCTACCGACACCCTTTTGGTAGCCTCCTTCTGCAAAGAAACGCAGCGAAGCCGCCAACTTCACTATTGGGGGCATTCCAAAAGATTTCATCGGGTTTGAAGCTTTGTTTGTTGTAATGTCTAGTAGATATTTAAACGCTGTTTTGTTGGTCCTATAACATTTCTGAAACCTAGAGGAACAATAGCAAATAGTTGGTATACTATTTGCATCACAAATTATTTACAAATTATACACAAATTTACAATTGATCCTGCAATTCAAGCGGATTTGAAGCATCCCTAATCTTTCTACGAGCGACTCTTTGATCTTGCACATTTTCATCTGCTAACAGCAGTCTCCTTAAATTTATATTAATCATTTTAAATTTTTCACTAAAGTAAAATGCGTTCAATTTGGTTTCTTTGTTAATATTTTATTTGACGTTTTGACAGCTGTCATCTCACATTCGAAATTTCGATGTGAAATGCTGTTCACCCGAAATCTTTCTGCGTTCATGGTAAGGTGAACGATTTCGGGTGAACGAAATATTTCGCTGGTGAACTATTCCACGCGAATATTCATGATAAGGCTGAATATAATGCACCTACAGTTAGCGAAATATCAATTGTTGTTGTTGGAGAAAATTTGCAGTCGCGTGATATTGTTATCAAACGTAGAAATCAAAACGCACTAAAACGGATAAGTGAGACACATCGGTCTTACGACGCAATGCAATATCCGCTCATGTTCTGCCGTAGAGAAGACGGATATCACTTAGGATATAAAATGATAAATCCGGTGAATGGTTAGTAAAAAAAAATTTTTGTTTGCTACTTCATATAGGTAATTTAAGCTTTTAGGTGTCGAGACAAATAAAAAAGTCAGTTCAATGAAGTTTTACTCATATCGAATGATAATTCGCCAAAACTATGACAACCATTTACTGAGATATGGACGGTTATTTCAACAGTATGCAGTTGACATGTATGTTAAAGTTGAGACAGAACGACTTAATTACATGCAATACAATCAGTCGAAGTTGCGATCTGAAGAGTATATTCACTTAAGAGATGCAATGAATGGTGATGCGGATATTACAGATATTGGTCGACTCTATATTTTGCCATCGACATACATTGGCAGTCCTAGACACATGCATGAGTACTCCCAGGATGCGATGACTTACGTGCGCAATTATGGACTGCCGGATTTGTTTGTTACATTAACTTGCAATCCAAAATGGCCAGACATTACGAACCTATTGCATCCCGATCAATCACCAAGCGATCGCCACGATGTTACAGCACGCGTGTTTAAACAAAAACTCAGATGTTTGATGGACTTTATTACGAAACAACGTGTATATGGCACTGTTCGATGCTGAATGTACTCATTGGAGTGGCAGAAGAGAGGTTTGGCCCACGCACACATTCTTCTTTGGATGGTGGAGAAAATTACACCTGACCAAATTGATGACATCATTTCCGCCGAAATTCCTGATGTTGAAATAGATCCAGAGTTGCACAAAGTGGTGATGGCCAATATGGTTCATGGGCCATGCGGAGAACACGATCCATCTTCGGTTTGTATGTCGGACAGTAAATGCAAAAAACGCTGTCCCCGTGCTTTTATTTCGGAAACTCAAACTGGAAACGACGGATACCCTCTCTATCGGCGTCGCTCACCCGCTGACAATGGCAGAACATTCATCACTCAATTGAAAGGAAAGAATTTCGTGGTTGATAACACATGGATCGTTCCATATTCGCCAATTTTGTCTAAGGCATTCAAAACACATATAAATGTTGAGTATTGCAGTTCAATAAAATTAATTAAGTATGTTTACAAATATGTCACCAAAGGAAGCGATATGGCGGTTATTGGCGTTGAACGAGATGAAATTAGCAAATTTCAAATGGGCAGGTATGTGAACTGCAATGAAGCAATCTGGAGAATATTTTCATTTGCAATTCATGAACGCCATCCTACTGTTGTGCATCTGTCAGCTCATTTGGAGAATGGCCAGCGAGTTTATTTCAACGCAGAGAACATAGTACAGCGAACGGAAATACCACCAGCAACCACTTTAACAAGTTTCTTTGCAACTTGCGCCAGTGATCCGTTCGCGAGAACATTGCTTTACTCGGAGATGCCTCGGTATTATACATGGAATGCATCGTCTTTCCCCCGGCGCAACATAACCCTGGCGGTTCATTTTTAAATTTGACTGCATTGCAATATTGACAAACTACTGACATCTGACCGATTTGAACAGATGCGATATATTGAATGTTTGGATCATATCGAAAACCTGCCCGTTAAATGTTTACAAAAGAAAGATTTGTAAAAATTTTGTTAAAGTATACACAATGAAATTAGGAAAATCGTTCATATTCTATTAAAACCAATACCGGTGTAATTTTTGAAATGAAAAAAAAATCTATTTTGGGCAGAACGAAGTTTGCCGGGTCAGCTAGTAATCCTATAAAAAGAAATCTAATGGTGTTAGATCACACGATCTAAGGGGCCAATTCTGATCACCAAAACGAGAGAGTAGACGATCTGGAAATGTCTCTTGGAGTAATTGAGTTGTTTTACGGGAACGGTATTGTTAAAACCACATATTGGTCAGATCCATATCATTCAATTTCGGCAAAAAATACTAGGTTATCAAAGACCTGAAACATCCTATGAATCTTCGGTGACGAAGCATATACCACGATGCTTCTAAATAAGCATCCAAATCCCAAAGGAGTGGTTCCGAGGAAACACCATTCCAGGAGAGGAGGACAACAGAACCTCGAAGAAAGCCGTTATAAAAAAAAACCCCAGTGCTAAGCTCGTCATAGATGGCAGACACTGAACATGATGCAGATTAACAATAAATAATGAATAACAGCTGAGTAATCCCCGACCGAGAGTACAGCACAAATTAAGAAATCCATCAAACGATACTGACAAACGATTTGGAAATGTTTAATTTATACGTCGTTAGGTTGGCCGTACAGGCTCAGTTGATTTAATTCCTGATTAGTGCTATGGTCCCAGTGCTGAACAGTAACTCCCATAAAGTTTCGGGTCAACCCTCAAGTGGGCTCCCTGAAATTCTTAGATAACCACAGGGATCGAATGTACAATTAGACGATCGAGCGGCGATAGTCGCTTGAAGCAGGGACCCTTACCTCATGAAAACATTAACAAGGTGCGAAAGGACGACGAATCAATCGCCTCCAGAAGGCAAAGCAAGATTCCACGGCCACTGGTGAGAGGGGAATTCAACTATCTGCAAACAAACAAACAACCTGACAAATGAATTTTGCGAAATCGACACAAGTCTCTAATGAAGGAAATCTTTCTGAAAATGAGTGCAGAAGCGAATGCGGTGCTTCTAAAGTGTGACGAATCCCTTAAAAGATGGATGGATGCTAAGGTAGACGAACGAACGCAACTAGATCCTTAGATGCATGCAACGATCTAGCTCAGCCTTATGGGCGCTGCAGGTGTCCAGGGGGCGGTAAGAGACCCAGAAAGAAAATGGAGACGTTTTGTAGAAAGAGGCGTAGAGATGAGAAAATATGTGAAGAACTATTATTTGCTAGAAATTTAGAGACCGATACAAAAGGCGAAACCATATTCAATATATTGGAAAAGTTTTGCGATGAGAAAGAGATTCCTTTGAAAAATATTATTTCAATTGCTCCGGATGGCGCTCCGGCTATGATAGGGTGCCATAAAGGCTTAATAGCGCACTTAAAAAATAAAATTCCAGATTTCCTTGGCGTACATTGCGTTATTCATAGACAACATTTAGTTGCTAGAAACTTAAGTGAAAAACTATTTCAATCACTGCAATATGTCATCAAAGCAGTCAATAAAATCCGCAACAGCTCTTTGAATGATAGATTAGTTCTTGGAAACTAAAGATATCAGACTGGGTGTTGGATCCGTTTTCAAATGTCAACACAGCAATGTCACCTCAGCTGGAAGAAGAACTTATAGAATTGACAACAAACGAGGAAATAAAAATCAAGTTCAAAAATGGTTCCAAGAATTTTGGCTACAAAAACCGATCTCGCAATTGTACCCTGGATTGTGGTCAATCCTTCAACGATTCTTGATAGCATTCCCATCGTCATATTTGTGTGAACGTGGATTTAGTGCTGTGACAACACTGCTTACTAAAAATAGAAATCGTTTGCTTGCCGAACGTGGCGACTTGCGACTGTTCTTGAGTAAATAGGAACCTGATATTAACAAACTTATTAAAGAGCATCAGATTCATTCTTCACATTAGTTTTTATATATGGATCGATTATTTTAGTTTAATTTTTAATAAAAGATTCTCTGTTTTAATACTATAAAGTTGTGTTTCAATAATCATTCTTATTGGCAGGTGGAGCCCGTAAGAGTTAACTTGAGACCTAAGCGCCGTTGTATGTTACCTACTGCGCTCAGGTTTCAAGTTGCCACACAACGGCTTCGGATAAGTGATCCCCTTTTGATGTAACCCCTGCAAATGTTTTAAGAATTATGATTTGACGACATGCACATGGAATGCGATCTCTTAATGGGGAAGGTGCCGCTGCCCAGCTGATTGATAACCTCGTTAGAGCAAAAGCTGACATCACTGCCATCCAAGATATGCTTGGCGACTTTAACGACAGGGTGCACAAAAAAGGTATTTTTGGCAAAACGGGGCCCAAAATATAGTTATCTGTAAGACTAGATTCCAGCATAGGAAAATTCATGAAGCTACCTAGCTTTCTTCGTATGGGAAGCCTCTAACTAGATTGATCATGTTGTGATAGACGGAAGACACGTCTCCCCTGTTTTAGATATGTTTACGCTCCGAGGTCCTAACATCGACTCGGACCACTACTTCGTTGCAGCCAAGATTCGCACGCGACTCTGTGCAGCAAAAACTGCAAACACAAGGAAGGTTTGACGTCGAAAAGCTGCAATCACAACAAACAGCCGAATAATTTTTCACTCGACTTGCACTCATCAACAACTCGAGCAACTGATAAGGGTCATGTATCAGTTTCTTTGTGGAATATGATTTGACAAAACATGCCCACCGATTTCGTTTATCCTGAAACCAGTATTAACACCAACAACAATGTCAGCCTCGAAATCCAAAGCAGAATAACTTTTGTTTCTTCGGACTGAGTAGGCAATTGAGAAGTAAGGTCCTCTCTCGACGAATAAAAACCAAACTCTTTAAGTCTCTCTTTATTCCCGTTCTGTTTTATAGTGCAGAGCCATGGACGATGACAACATCTGATGAGTCGAAGTTATGAGTTTTCTAGAGAAAGGTTCTGCGAAAGATTTATGGTCCTTTGCGCTTTGGTAACGGCGAATATCCCATTCGATGGAACGAAGAGCAGTATGAGTTATGCGACGATATTGACATAGTTCAACGATTTAAGAGACAACGGTGAAGCTGGCTAGGTCATGTCACCCATATGGATGAAAACAGTTCAGCTCGGATAGTACTCGACGCAGTACCTGCCGGTTGAGGAGAGGAAAACCTTCACTCTATTGGAGAAATCAGATGGAGAAGGACTTGGCTGCACTTGGTATGTCGAGTTTATTAGCAAATTGCTAAAAGAAGAAACGATTGGCGCACTCTTGTTAATTCGGCTATAACCGCGTAAGCGGTGTCTACAATTAGTTTGTGTTTATTTTTTCGAAAAGGAAAGCCTTTTAGTAATAAAACGTTAAATTTTTGGAATTAGAAATAAAGATAAGTATGTATAGTAGTCATGACTTTGGGGCTTTTATTTAAAAATCCAGTGATCGAACTCGAGAGTGAGATGCATGGTAGATTATTTATTTTATGAGTTAATTTTATTGAAGACGTTCAATTTCTGAAGATTCCACAACTAAAAAACGAACTGGAGGGACGTGGTTTTCTACATGATAGAATAAAGACCAATTTACTATCATGGTTGCGAAGAACCATGAAAGCGGAAAACACTAGTGTTGAAGAATATGCTCTTTAAGCGGAACTAGATGAAGAAACAACGAATATAGATGAAAACGACGAGTTTCAATGCGCATCAAAACGTAAGGATATGGACACATTTTTGGCTGCAATGTCGCAGATTTCAACTCAAATGTCACAAATGTCAGCGTAACAATTGAAATAATTTTATCGAATATCCTCACAGTCAGAACATCAAAAAGCTTTAGTATTCACAGTTGGAAGTTCAGGTAAAAAACCCTCATAGTCAGAAGTGTAAGGGGTTTCTATATCAGCACAAGTCTTTTCACAGTCGGAAGTGTAATGAATGAAATGAAGATGACCAAATTTACCACGAGTGTGAAGACATAGCATCAGAAAGTTCAGGCGGAAAAGCACATTGGGCAGAGCGGAACAGTGTAAACTTTCCATAGGTTAAAATTCCTAACTTTGTCAACGAGCTGCACAACAGTCCAAATGCAGAATATTCATCAATATGTGGGTAACACGACTCGGTATTCTAATGTAATAACTTTCTGACTAAGACTGAAATTTCGATTCAACTTTAAATTAAGAGATGTATGAAATACATAAATGCCAAGTGTTCTGTACCGCAAGTATGTCTAATCGGGACGATCAGACTTCTTGTAGGTGGAGAGCAGTATAACGAACACGGATAATACATTATTGCAACATTATCTAACGGGTGATTTTTTTGAGGTTAGGATTTTCATGCATTAGTATTTGACAGATCACGTGGGATTTCAGACATGGTGTCAAAGAGAAAGATGCTCAGTATGCTTTGACATTTCATCATGAATAGACTTACTAACGAGCAACGCTTGCAAATCATTGAATTTTATTACCAAAATCAGTGTTCGGTTCGAAATGTGTTTTATCGACAAATTTTGTTCAGCGATGAGGCTCATTTCTGGTTGAATGGCTACGTAAATAAGCAAAATTGCCGCATTTGGGGTGAAGAGCAACCAGAAGCCGTTCAAGAACTGCCCATGCATCCCGAAAAATGCACTGTTTGGTGTGGTTTGTACGCTGGTGGAATCATTGGACCGTATTTTTTCAAAGATGCTGTTGGACGCAACGTTACGGTGAATGGCGATCACTATCGTTCGATGCTAACAAACTTTTTGTTGCCAAAAATGGAAGAACTGAACTTGGTTGACATGTGGTTTCAACAAGATGGCGCTACATGCCACACAGCTCGCGATTCTATGGCCATTTTGAGGGAAAACTTCGGACAACAATTCATCTCAAGAAATGGACCCGTAAGTTGGCCACCAAGATCATGCGATTTAACGCCTTTAGACTATTTTTTGTGGGGCTACGTCAAGTCTAAAGTCTACAGAAATAAGCCAGCAACTATTCCAGCTTTGGAAGACAACATTTCCGAAGAAATTCGGGCTATTCCGGCCGAAATGCTCGAAAAAGTTGCCCAAAATTGGACTTTCCGAATGGACCACCTAAGACGCAGCCGCGGTCAACATTTAAATGAAATTATCTTCAAAAAGTAAATGTCATGAACCAATCTAACGTTTCAAATAAAGAACCGATGAGATTTTGCAAATTTTATGCGTTTTTTTTTTTTAAAGTTATCAAGCTCTTAAAAAATCACCCTTTATTATCGCTTTGTGTGCGCACATAGATAGTGGAACAGTATGGCTTCTCAGAGACGTCACAGAAACCGTGTAATTCGACTTTGTGTTCGGGGAACAGTTTACTCACCGTGGGATTTATATCTGTGAGATATCGTTAAGATTGCTCGCGATGTCGTCTCAGATGGTCCCATCTAGTCATAATTCTTGTATCAGGATTTTAGCTTGTATCATTATTGGCGAAAGCCATCCTGTGGGGTCGAAAAGTTTTGCCACAGAGGATAGGATTTGGCGTTTTGTAATGGGGGATAATGCAGATATTGACTCCGTAGTATATGAAAACTGGTCAGATATCGCATTCCATTGAATCTCCAGAGTCTTTGTTGTACTTTCCTTTTCGAATTTAAGGCAATTAGTATCTAACAAGTTTTCTTTCGGTATATGTTTTACTATATCTGAATGATTTGCAGTAATATTTTTCGGTGGAAACTCTGCGGTTATGAGGGCTCTTATAACCTGTGATAAGGATTCGTATGCTTGTGGAAGACTGTGACTTCCAGACAAAATGTCATCAGCATCCGTTTGCATTTTTAACACCTGGGTTGCCAGAGGGAATTCTGACTTGGTGTTTTCTGCCAATTCGTGCAGTTCGAATGGCTAAGTATGGAGCACAGTTGACGCCAAAGGTAACTGTTTTACTTAAAGTCACGTAGTGGACTAGTAGGGGATTTTCTGAAAATAATTCGTAGAAAATCTTGATTTATGTACGACTGTTTGTCTATACATTTTCTCGACATCCCCGTTGAATACGTATTTGAAGATACGTCAATTTAAAATAAGCAGCATTGGGTCTGGCTGAAGCGTGGGTCCCGTAAATAAAATGTCATTTAGGGAATTTCCCGAACTGGTGGATTTTGACGCATTGAAGAAAACTCTTATCTTTGTGGTTGTTTTGTCTGATGTTACTACTGCATTATGTGGCAAATAAAACGAATAGTATTTACTTTGTATTATTTTTCCTCTAAATACCAAATTTTCTTAATTGTAAATTGAGGTATTCGTTCGAAATTTCCTCAACTTGAGTTGTCATCGTGACAACTGGTTCCGCAACTAGTCCACTTAGGAACCATCCGAAAATAGGAAGTGTTTTTGTAATTTTCTCAATAAACTCGAGTATTATCTGTGGCATGAGATCGCTGCCTAATAGAAAGTCTATTTGAGCGGGAGTGTTGCAGTTGGGGTCTGCTAAGTTAAGGTGTGAAACCTTTTGCCAATGCTTGCTATTTATATGATAGCTTGCCAACATGTTTGTTAGTCGCGGTAAGACAAAAGCTTCTGCTTGAATGCGTGTATCCGCTTGGGGGGAAATTAGGGTAATGGATTTTATTGGAGTTTTGAACTGTTCTTCCGACAATTCCCTTAAATTCAAAATTGGCCTTTGAGCAGCATGGTGCCTCTTGACAGTTTTCTGAAATTGTTGTTGCAACTAAACCTGTTGCTCTTTTTATGTTTGTGCTGTTTGGGTGTGAGCTGCAAAAATTGGTAATATGTAACATCGAATGATGTCGTTTATGTCAATAAACGCAATTGAATTTGCTTTCACAGTCTTTAAGCATGTGTGCATTTTTTTTGTTATACCGTAATTTTTTAGGACGGTATGCACGATTCGTATTGGCCGCAGAAGCGGAGACTAATACGCCTACGTACTAAACCCTTAACTCCATCATCTTTGCTTTTTTATTTGCCCCACTGAACTGCCGTTAAGCATTATATCGCGAGGCCAAGCTTAGCCATTCGGCTCGTCAGTCACGCCATTCTGGCCTACTCCCCATACATTCTTATAATTTCTCTGCGTTGCCACTCTTTCCTTCTTAGCTCTTTCAAAACTATAGCACTCTCTCACACTATCCCACACTTATTTCGATTCAGTCATGAATCGCACGATGTTATCCGGTGTCACCCGTTCCGTTGTCAGTTTCTGTAGATCAGCTCCCTCCTTTTCAAACCGTCGGCAGAAAAAGAAGATGTGTAGCGGGTTTTCTCCGCTACTGTCACAGAGGGAACAATTCGTCCCGTCGTCATGCCCATGCTTATAGAGATACTCTCTAAAACACCCGTGCCCCATCAGAAACTACGTCAGGTAGAAATCTGTTTCTCCGGGTTTCCCCTCTATCCATGCTTGCACGCCTCTAATTAGTCTGTGGGTCCATCTTCCCGTCGTAGCTGCATCCCATCGTTTCTGCCACTCATCGAGACTTGTTTGCCTCTCATCCTTCCGTTCTTCAGCCGTTAGTGGCCTGCCCAAACTTGTAGACCTGCCGCTTCATGGGATACCGTACGAAATGCACATGTGACTCTAAGGGCACTGAGCCACATTGCAGACTTCGTTTTCATAGCATACGTCTTTGCTGTAGTGCTGGCTCAGATTGGCTCACCTTGGCCAATAGCATACGCCTATTTTGGCTTGGTCCACCGATGTTGGCCATTATTCTTGCAAGGGCGGCCGTTGCACGTGCTGCTTTTTCACATGCCTTTTTATGAGCCCCTTGTGGCTCAGTCTATTGTCTATCACAACTCCTAAATACTTCAGCGACTTCTGTGTCAGATGGTATGACCGCCGATATTTAGTTTGATGTCTGCGGGTTTTGTTCTACTTGTGATCAGCACAGCTTCTGGTTTTTGTCCAGCGAGTTGGAGGTTTGTTGCCGTGAGCCAGTCTTTGATTTTCGTCGCTGCATGATTGCAGATGTTTTCGAGTTGGCCAAGTTCTTTTGCCACTGCGGTTATGGCAATATCATCCGCGTATCCGATGATCTGCACCTGCTTCGGGAGTGGGAGACGCAGTACCCCGTCATACAACACATTCCACAACAATGGGCCAAGCACAGAGCCTTGCGGAACTCCGCCCGTTACCTCATACTTTTTTTGTCCGTTATCCGTATCGTACAGTAACAGCTCAGACAGGTGGCTGGATATGATCTTAATCAAGTAAGCCGGGGTTTCTTTATGTTCTAGTTCACTTATAATATGGGGCCAATATGCAGAGTGGAACGCGTTTTTAACGTCAAACGTGACTACTGCGCAGTATTCCTTTGTACCATACAGCCATCTTGTAACCTCTATTGCCTTGTTAGCTATGCCGGTAAGCTTCTTGATCGCATCAGTGTAGGTTGTCGGACAGATCTTTCTTGTCTTCTTTTTCTAAATGCAGCTCGAATCGTGCACAGATTATCCGCTCTAATACCTTGCTCATCGTATCCAACATATAGAGTAGTCGGTATGAGTTGGGCTCTCCGGCTGGTTTATTTGGTTTCTGCAACAAAACCAGTCTCCGCTTTTTCCAGGTTTTTGGGATTATACCTTTTTGTAAACACCGCATAAATAATTCTGTGAATGGTCTCGTATTGTGCTTAATGGCAATCTTTAAGGCCTTATTAGGAATACCATCCATGCCTGGCGCTTTGGCATTGCCAAATTTCTCTGCTGTTTCTACTTATAACATCCACATCATTGACTATTGTGTCTTCTGTTTCAGCAGGTTCTTGCATGCTAAGCGTTCGGTTCTCTGGGTACTGTGCGGGGAATAAGGTCTCCACAACGTTTTTCAGTAGTGCTGGGCACGTTGGTGCTTTTACTTTGCTACATCTTACTTTCTTCATTACCAGGTTGTAAGCATCACCCGATGGGTTTTCATCGATTTTTCCGCAAAGTTCTTTAAAGCAGCAAGATTTACTTTTTTAATTGCTTTTTTAAGATCGCTTCGTTTTTTTTAAGCATGCGCGTAATTGCGTTTGCGCCGTGAGTCCCCGAATCTTTTGACACATCCTTCTCGCTTTATGGCATTCCTTTCTTAATGTGTCGATCTCCTCACTCCACCAGTAAACAGGTTTTCTATGGGTGCCATTTTTCTTTGTACTCATAGAAGCGTCGCATGCTTTACAAACGTGCTTCACTAACATCTCTGTCGATCTATGTCTTCCTGGCATGTTAGATTATCATCTAACGAGAGCTTAAATAGTTCGATGTCAAGAGTTTAAATTTTCTATCCTTTGCTTTGTCCTGTCTTAGTGGGCATACTACTTCGATTGTTCACTGAGTTTTGGATTTCAAACATAATTGCATAATGGTCACTGTGTGTATAAAGGTTGCACACTTGCCAATTTGTTGTCCGCGCCAGAGAGCTGCTAGCGAAGGTTATGGTGATAACGGAGCCCCGACCGTTCTTTTTGAAGGTGTTCTCATTGCCGGTGTTCAATAACTCCATGTCTAGCGACGAGAATGCCTTTAGTAGGGCATCTCCACGCCTAATTGTACAGATGCTACCCCACTCCATCGCCCAAGCATTAAAATCGCCCGCCACCACGTTCCTCGTAGTTGATAAAACTTCTGTGATCAGTTCGTCAAGAATTTTATTAAAGTCATTCTGCGACATGTATGGTGGTATGTAGCAACTGTAGAAGTTGATCCCGGAGACTTTCGCTCGAGTGTAGAAAGATTTCCCAGTAGCGGTTTATCGTGAATCACTTTCCCTCCACATGGCCATATGGCAGCTTTTTTCGTGTCGTCAGAGATCTATGTTGCGTCGGTTAGTATAGCTACATCGACCTTTTCCTCATAAACCGTCTGCTTAAGAAGTTCTTGTGCAGCCTCATAGTGATTGAGGTTGAGTTGCATGACTCTCATTTTTTGCTGTTTCTACATGCTTCTTAGTAGAGCGGACACTTTATACTACCAATTTGGCGGTCGGTGTTTTCCCTGCCCTTTTTTTTGCATGCACTACACGAAGGGTTCTTAACGCACGACTTTGCAAAGTGTTCAGTTTCTCCACACTTGGCACAGCACTGGCTCCTATCATCAGGATTGATGCAAGTTTTCGCCAGATGACCGTACTAAAGACATCTGAAACACCTCTTGAGATTTTGCTTCGCCCTTATTTTGTACACTACCCAACCTATTTTGATTTTGTGGGCGCCTTCAAGTATTCTTGCCTCCAGCGCGGATAGGCTTACCACTGCAGTTTGGGTTCTTAAGTACGCTAATCTGATACTCTTGATTGAGTTTTCATCAAAACTCGACTCTATATTTTGCCATCGACATACATTGGCAGTCCTAGACACATGCATGAGTACTCCCAGGATGCGATGACTTACGTGCGCAATTATGGACGGCCGGATTTGTTTGTTACATTAACTTGCAATCCAAAATGGCCAGACATTACGAATCTATTGCATCCCGGTCAATCACCAAGCGATCGCCACGATGTTACAGCACGCATGTTTAAACAAAAACTCAGATGTTTGATGGACTTTATTACGAAACAACGTGTATATGGCACTGTTCGATGCTGAATGTACTCATTGGAGTGGCAGAAGAGAGGTTTGGCCCACGCACACATTCTTCTTTGGATGGTGGAGAAAATTACACCTGACCAAATTGATGACATCATTTCCGCCGAAATTCCTGATGTTGAAATAGATCCAGAGTTGCACGAAGTGGTGATGGCCAATATGGTTCATGGGCGATGCGGAGAACACGATCCATCTTCGGTTTGTATGTCGGACAGTAAATGCAAAAAACGCTGTCCCCGTGCTTTTATTTCGGAAACTCAAACTGGAAACGACGGATATCCTCTCTATCGGCGTCGCTCACCCGCTGACAATGGCAGAATATTCATCACTCAATTGAAAGGAAAGAATTTCGTGGTTGATAACACATGGATCGTTCCATATTCGCCAATTTTGTCTAAGGCATTCAAAACACACATAAATGTTGAGTATTGCAGTTCAATAAAATCAATTAAGTATGTTTGCAAATATGTCACCAAAGGAAGCGATATGGCGGTTATTGGCGTTGAACGAGATGAAATTAGCAAATTTCAAATGGGCAGGTATGTGAACTGCAATGAAGCAATCTGGAGAATATTTTCATTTGCAATTCATGAACGCCATCCTACTGTTGTGCATCTGTCAGCTCATTTGGAGAATGGCCAGCGAGTTAATTTCAACGCAGAGAACATATTACAGCGAACGGAAATACCACCAGCAACCACTTTAACAAGTTTCTTTGCAACTTGCGCCAGTGATCCGTTCGCGAGAACATTGCTTTACTTGGAGATGCCTCGGTATTATACATGGAATGCATCGTCTTTCCCCCGGCGCAACATAACCCTGGCGGTTCATTTTTAAATTTGACTGCATTGCAATATTGACAAACTACTGACATCTGACCGATTTGAACAGATGCGATATATTGAATGTTTGGATCATATCGAAAACCTGCCCGTTCAATGTTAACAAAAGAAAGATTTGTAAAAATTTTGTTAAAGTATACACAATGAAATTAGGAAAAATCGTTCATATTCTATTAAAACCAATACCGATGTAATTTTTGAAATGAAAAAAAAATCTATTTTGGGCAGAACGAACTTTGCTGGGTCAGCTAGTTATATATACTTGTATTTCATTAAAATGTGTTCAACAAAAACTAATAACGGGTGATTTTTTTGAGGTTAGGATTTTCATGCATTAGTATTTGACAGATCACGTGGGATTTCAGACATGGTGTCAAAGAGAAAGATGCTCAGTATGCTTTGACATTTCATCATGAATAGACTTACTAACGAGCAACGCTTGCAAATCATTGAATTTTATTACCAAAATCAGTGTTCGGTTCGAAATGTGTTTCGCGCGCGTGTTTTGTTCAGCGATGAGGCTCATTTCTGGTTGAATGGCTACGTAAATAAGCAAAATTGCCGCATTTGGGGTGAAGAGCAACCAGAAGCCGTTCAAGAACTGCCCATGCATCCCGAAAAATGCACTGTTTGGTGTGGTTTGTACGCTGGTGGAATCATTGGACCGTATTTTTTCAAAGATGCTGTTGGACGCAACGTTACGGTGAATGGCGATCGCTATCGTTCGATGCTAACAAACTTTTTGTTGCCAAAAATGGAAGAACTGAACTTGGTTGACATGTGGTTTCAACAAGATGGCGCTACATGCCACACAGCTCGCGATTCTATGGCCATTTTGAGGGAAAACTTCGGACAACAATTCATCTCAAAAAATGGACCCGTAAGTTGGCCACCAAGATCATGCGATTTAACGCCTTTAGACTATTTTTTGTGGGGCTACGTCAAGTCTAAAGTCTACAGAAATAAGCCAGCAACTATTCCAGCTTTGGAAGACAACATTTCCGAAGAAATTCGGGCTATTCCGGCCGAAATGCTCGAAAAAGTTGCCCAAAATTGGACTTTCCGAATGGACCACCTAAGACGCAGCCGCGGTCAACATTTAAATGAAATTATCTTCAAAAAGTAAATGTCATGAACCAATCTAACGTTTCAAATAAAGAACCGATGAGATTTTGCAAATTTTATGCGTTTTTTTTTTTTAAAAAGTTATCAAGCTCTTAAAAAATCACCCTTTACATTTAGTTTATTTAATAAAAATGTCTAAGATTTTTTTTACCATTTGCCGGCTGTTATATGCTTCTTCTTCTCATGTCAAAAGAGTTACGTCACAGGATGGAGGTATAGTGTAATTTGTTTCTGTAACAACCGTCACAATCAAAACCGAAAAAGTACCCTAGGAGAGCTTCAAATGTAATTCAGTGAGTTAGTTGACATTAATGAAAAATAATATTACACTTCATTATTGGATCGATTTGACGTCAAAAATAAAACCAGGCGAAATGCCTGTCAAGAAAGTGTCGGGAATTCTTCATTTCCCCCTCTCATATCCCGCTTATATAGAAGACAGGTATGTACATTTTTTTCCGGGGTTGGTACAACTGTCCTGAAATAAACAGCTGCTTGTTGACAGGTCGCCCAAATTTTTGGCATCATATTTAAGGACAGTTATCCGTCTTCCATATAAGCGGGAGTTTTAAATGAGGAATTCCCGATATTTTCTGGACAGGGTGTATATGTACAATGTACATTGTACATACACATTTATAAGCACAATGTTTGCATATAGTTACAGTACTTACTGTTGCTGGAGAATTTAGTTTGACGACACACGGTAAAACAGCTAAACCACCTTTCTGTGCTATAACACGAGTACTATTCTTTGTACTAAAATGAGATTGACTTGATTCCATGAAATGGTTTTTTATAGGTGACATTTTACTGACATCTGCAAAAATACAATAAGTATAAGTAAAGTAAAGTAAAGCTTAAGGATAAAACTTAAACTGTGAATTTATTGTACAGTTTAGCAAGTCTACCTAGTAAGACCTACTGAGACTAACAAAATTCGCATTTTCACAGCAAAAATGAAAGTCTCTCAAATTAGAAATTGGTAACAAAGCAAAAAAAGGTATTATCTATTTTCATACTCTTGCCACATGTAATGTTCTAAGCTACATACACTATAAGGTGCCCTAAAATGATATCAAGCTTTAAAATTTTCGTCATTTCAAAATCTTTTACAGTTGACGAAGTTAAAACCCTATTCCGAACATATTTTTCATGAAAGCTTCGACCAGGTAACGCCAAACTTTCATTATATTTGAAATATTGTTAAATAATAAAGACACTTTGTTCTTCCGTGTCCTATTTGTACTAAGCCTAAACTCTGTAACATTCCATTTGTTTTTCTTTAGGGTTGTCAACACTTTACTATATACTTGCCTGCAAATTTAAATTATATTTAATTTTGATACACTCTGTATTTAATTTCGATATGTGGACAAAACTATTTTACTCTGTAGCAACATGTTGCAAAAGTATAATATAAATTCATTAACATTGCGATGTCAGAGGACATGACCAAATTTGCTTCCATGCTGCATAACATAGAACTACCCACCAAACTGCTTTGTTTAGTTCAACAAATACTCTAATTACATTAGAACATCCACTATTATTGTCTAAGGAAGCCACTCCTTTGAATACCAATAGCTAACAGAATATAGAGTTGACATTCTAGTCTTTCCATAAAATTACTATATTTTTGATTGCATTTTTATACCCTGAAGAAGGTATATTAAGTTTGCCACGAAGTTTTTAACACCCAGAAGAAAGCGTCGGAGACCCTATAAAGTATATACTTGTATTTAAATGGTCAGTATGTTGAGCTGAGTCGGTTTAGCCATGTGCGTCTGTCTATATATCGTCACCTGAAATGCAAAATAACGTATCATCAAAAAATTCGAAATTGAGTGTCTTATTGATTACGCTTCACCACTTCAAATTACAAAGATAATATTACATATGTTCAACATTTTCAGGTTCTGCACTCAGATATAAACCAGTTTTAACCAATATTAAATTTTGTTTTCACTCCTATTCTGTTTTATTGCGTGTTTCATTCATGCCACTTTAAATTTCTGAAAATGTTGTTACGTTATTTTGCATTTCAGGTGACGATATATATGAACTAGTTTTGAGAAATATCGTTTTGAAATTTTTCAAACGTCATTTTCTCTTCGAGAAGCTGCTCATCTGTCGGAACTGCCGATATCAGACCCAGGCAAGTAGCCAGGGGGGGGGGCTAGAGGGCTGAAGCCCCCCCCCGAAATAAGGAAATTTTTTAAATAAATCGTAAATAAAAAAGATTTATCACTGACTGAATCTTTTGAAACTCTTATACACAACTCAGCTCAAACCTATAACAGTCGTACGCAACTACACTAGACGGTGACTGAAAACTTATCAAAAGTCATACTTAAGCGTTGTACAGATCTCCATCTTGATATGGCGAAGTTGGTTGGCCAGGGATATGACGGAGCAGCAAACATATCAGGGCATTTAAGTCGAGTGCAAACCAGGATAAGACAACTGTATCCAAAAGCACGATATGTTCATTGCGCTAGTCACCGATTGAACCTTGCGCTTTCTAATACTATGTCATTACCTTCAATACGGAACTGCCTTGGTATTGTCAGTGAAATAGCAAATTTATTTAGAAACCATTCAAATGCAAACACAACTTTCCAGGACGTTATACAGAAGCACGCACCAGAAAGCAAAAAAAGACGACTTGTTCGCCTTTGTGAAACAAGGTTTATAGAAAGGCATGAAAGCATTATAAGCTTTGTGGAGCTTTTCAAATTCATTGTACTAAGTTTGGAAATAATTTCGAGTAAGACATGGCCCATTTCGTCTAAAGCATCAGCCTTCTTAGCAGCGGTAGAGAAAAGCGATTTTTTGCTTAGTCTATTCGTCTGTGAGCAATTGTTCAGCTTAACGCTGCCACTGTCTGTGTAACTCCAAGAAAAATCTATGGATTTTGTATCAGCAATGAACCGAGCCAAAGAATTAATAAGAACTCTGCACCAGATAAGAGAAACAGCGGATGGTTTTTTCAACGATATTTTCCAAACAGCATCACAAATGTCTAAAGATCTTTATGACATAGATCTTGTAGTGCCTAGAGTGACTTCGCGTCAAACTACTAGTGCTAATCCACCTTGCACAACCCCTGAAAGCCACTTCAGAGTTACAATATTTATTCCATGCGTTGATGCTCTGATTCAAAACATGACAGAACGTTTATTAGTGAATGAGGATATACTCTCGTCATTTCAAATTCTACTCCCAGGTTTTGCTGCAATTGATAATGCCGAAGAATTAAAAAATTTAACTATTTACTTCGAGGAGCAAATATCAATGACAGCATTAAAATCAGAGTATCGATTGTGGTGTGCCAGCTTATCAACAATAGATCCAACCATAGAAGTGTTGAAATTACTGCAACATTGCGATGCAACGTATTTTAAAAATATTCACTACCTGCTTACAATTTTACCAACTCTTCCAGTGAGGACCGCTTCCTTCGAAAGAACTTCTTCAACCTTAAAAAGAATAAAAACTTTACCAAGCAGTGTGATGGGCAATGAGCGGCTGAGTGCACTTGCTGTTATTGCAGTGCACTGGGATATTAAAATAGATCCAGATGAAGTAATTAATGATATGGCAAACAAGAAGAAAAGAAAAATATTACTTATTTAAGTTACAACTACCAAATAATTTAAGTAATACGTATATGAATTTATATTGTTTTTTTTTAATAAACAGAAAATTCAAAGTTTATATATGTTTTTACTTCAGCCCCCTCCGAAATGAAAAGCTGGCTACGGGCCTGATCAGACCACTATAACATATAGCTGCCATACAAACTGAATGATCGGAATCAAATGTTTGCATGGGGAACTTCCTCATTTGTCGATATATCTTCTTGAAATTTGGTATGAGTTATTGTTCATAGAAATAATATAATATCGGAAGAAATTGTTCACATCGAATTACTGTAGCATATTGTTTAGTTGTAAACCTTTTGTTCACCCGCATGTCGGAGATATACCCACTTGTTGCCCTTGCACTTGCCCTTTCACCTGGAATGTTTAATTCTCAGAATTTCTTTGAAATAAAGAAAAGAAGTATTTCACTTTCAATTGAATGGTTTTTTGTATTTAGTTATTCTCTTTTTTTCTTATAATAAATATTCGGTAATCACAACTGTTCAAAAGAATGCTTTGTACAAAATTTTACTAGTACTTAACAATTTTTAAACTTTGTATAGCGTTGTGTCGACGAACGTCTCGATGGCGAAAAAAACCTTAGCGGTCACGGGTAAAACGAAAAAAGGCGCTCATTCCGATATGATATCGGTTGTGGGTGGTGAAAAAGGCGAAGTGTTGGTGTGTAGTGTGGTTGGTATGATGTATAGCTGTGGTTGTGTGGATGACATGTTGTGTTGTATTGGGTTGTGTGACCTTTAGTATGTTGTGTGTGGATTTTGTGCGATGAGTGCTGCGAGGATGATATATGCGGCGTAGCAAAATATCGCACGACCAGATGTCGCATAAACATCCCGGGCCCTTAGGCGGATTAATCGCCTAGAAGTCTTTGCAACCGTTGCAGAGTGCTCACTACGGCGTTCAGTCCCGTTGGTTTGCGTTGTGGATTACGATGACCGTAGGTTGGTGCAGGTGGTCGCGAGTGCTCTCCCCTGGTGCGTCTGGAATGGTGCCCTCTTCGGCGCTGGACAGGATCCTCGTGTTGTCTGTGACTGTTATTTGTGTGGATTGCTGGCGGATTGACTCGACGAGGGAATCGATGAAACAGTGTATGATGAGGGCGTTGACAGTATTGGCATGACCCGTCGGTTGGACATTCGAATGTGGTGTGGGAGTCTGCCAAGCAATTCATGCAATGGCCGTGTGCGCGAGCGATCTGTTGGCGCTGAGCTGGCTTCATGCTTTTGAAGATAGTGCACCTCTTCAGAACGAGGGGCCGATGGCATAAGCTGCATCGTGGAGGCAAGTTTTCTTCAAATGGATCTTCATACGTATCCCTGGGTGTTGCAACAGATGATTGCCTTGGCGAACTCAAGACTCTTCGTGTCCTTGGTGCGGCGATGGGTAGAGCTGATGCTTTAGGTGCAGCAAAGGCGGATTTCGCAGTCTTGGGAGTAAGTTGGATGTCTTCTATGTCCATTTCTATTGGAATAGGAATACACTATATTAAAACATTGTATGGATCATATATTGAATTATGTAATTGGGTACTTGTTTTGAGAGATAGATACATATATCATCGTATACTATACATATTTTTTACGGTTCAATTGTTATCGCTCATTGGTTTTAGGTTGTATAACGGTAGTACTTAGAATTAAACGGATTGTAAACGGTGTATTTTTTTAATTAATTATGGTTTAATTTTAAGTATGCGTTTGAGGTCGCTTGTTTTCGGTGATTGGGTTTTCGGTATTTGGAAGAAAACACAATTTTACTAGTGGTCGAGTTAGTAGCCCAGTTTGTGTTCGCACATCTACTACTCTTATATGACCATCTCGTCCCCGATGTACCTTTTCAATGCGGCCTAGTCGCCATTCAGTTGGGGGAAGGCATTCGTCCTGTATAATGACGCATTCGCCTGTGCTGGGTTCCTTCTGGATCGTTTTCCGTCGATATCTCTTATGGAGATCTTTAAGATAGTCCTCCTTCCTTCTGTGGCTGAATTCAAGATAGAGAATCTTGATTCTTTCCCATCGATTTATTAAACTGAGTGAGTCTCCTTCTGTCTCAGGTATGGCGAGAAGAGGAGCTCCTCTGAGGAAGTGACCAGGTGTAAGAGCTGTGAAATCGGAGGAATCTTGCGAGAGGGGTGATATAGGTCTTGAATTTAATACGGCTTCGATACGAGTGAGTAGTATAGTAAAGTCCTCATTATTGAATTTATGATTACCAGCCGTTTTCTTTAAATGGGACTTAAAGATTTTTACTGCTGATTTCCAAAGTCCGCCCATATGTGGAGAACATGGAGGTATAAACTGCCAATCAATCCCTTGGGGTGCATATTTTTTAACAATTTCGGGGGATACTTGTTTCATGAAGTTTATGAATTCTTTCTCGGTGGCTCTTTGAGCTCCGATAAAGTTTTTCCCATTGTCGCTCATTATTTTTGAAGGAAATCCGCGTCGTCCGGCAAAGCGTGCAAATGCTGCAAGAAAAGCCGCAGTAGTCAGATCTGAACAAAGCTCGAGGTGTACTTCCTTTGTCGCAAAACATACAAAGGCAGCCACATATCCTTTCCTAAATGAAGAAGACCTTAACATGGAGGCCTTTATCTGGAAAGGTCCAGCAAAATCAACCCCAGTGATGGTAAAGGGTAGAGCATAGTTGCAGCGTTCAGGTGGTAAAGCTGCCATCATCTGCGTACGCATTTTGTGTTTGTACATGGTACATGGTTTACACATGAAAATCGTCCTTTTGATTTGTGACTTTAGTCGCAGTATATAATATTCTTGACGGACCATTTGTTGCATTAAGCGATGCTCACCATGCAGTGTAAGATGGTGCAGATATGCTAGAAATAGGTAAGTAAAACGGGATTTCTCTGGAATAATGATGGGATGTCGTTCGTTATAACTAAGGCTGAAGTTCGCCAATCTTCTATTTGCCCTTATTAATCCCTTAGAATCCAAGAATGAATTTAAGACGAGAAGTGAGCTTCCCTTTTCGAGAGGTCGCTTTTCGAGCAACTTTGATTTCTCTTTGCTGAAATAGCGAGTTTGTGTATATATGTAATATTAGACTGGTCTTGGCATGTCAAGCCGTGGCAGACTGAGTTTCTTCAAAGGTGCAACTTTGGCTTTGGCTACCAGGAGGTGTGAAGATATTTTGTTATCGTGCTGTGTGCGTACGTAAACTGTTGCGCAATAAGCCTTTGCAGAGGCATCACAGAAACCGTGTAATTCTGTGTTAATGTTAGGGGTGAAATTTACCCATCGAGGGATTCGAATTTCAGATATAGTATGTAAATTGTTAGCAAATTGAACCCATTTCGCTAAACGTAAAGGTTTTACCTGTTCATCCCATTCAGTGCATCTTGCCACAATTCTTGAATGAGGATGTTTGCTTGAATCATTATTGGCGAAAGCCATCCTGTGGGGTCGAAAAGTTTTGCCACTGAGGAAAGTATTTGGCGTTTTTAATGGCGGACATTGCAGATATTGACTCAATTGTATATGAGAATTGATCTGTTATCGCATTCCATTGAATTCCTAGAGTTTTAGTTGTACTAGCCTTTTAAAATTTAAGGAAGTCTGTATCTAATTAGTCTTCTTTTTTAATGTCTTTTATTATATCAGGGTGATTTGAAGTAATTTTCTTTAGAGGGAGACCTGCTGAATTTAATGCTTTGATCACCTGATAGCATGTTGTCCACGTATGTTTGTGTTTGCAACACAGAAGATGCTAAAGGCAAATTAGTTGCATTTATTTTTGCCACTTCATGCAGTGTCCTGATCGCCAAATAGGGTGCGCAATTGATGCCAAAGGTGACGGTTTTAAGTTTATAGTCGCTGATTGGACTCGATTTGCGGAAGACTATACGCTGGAAATCTTGGCCATCTTCATGTACCAGAATTTGTCTGTACATTTTTTCTACATCCCCATTGAGAACGTATTTAAACATGCGCCAATTTAGAATTAGCAACATGAGATCAGGTTGTAATGTTGGCCCTGTGTATAGTACATCATTGAGTGATTTGCCTGAGCTCGTACACTTTGAGGCATTGAAAACCACTCGTACCTTTATTGTAATTTTATCAGGTCTTACCCCATGATGTGGCAGATAAAAAGATAAATATCTACCTTTAGATACTTTTTCATATGGTACAGCTTCTTCCATATGATTGAGGTCAAGATATTCGTCCATCATAAGCTCACTTTTCTTTATCAGGCTTTTTTCCAGGCTTAGAAATTGCTGGACTGCTGATATTCCAGAGTGGCCTAGAGCTATGGTTTCAGGAAACGTTGGTTTGAATGGTAGTCGCACAACATAACGACCATGTTCGTTTCTTGTTGTTGTGGACTTGTAATAGGCTTCACATGCCTGGTTTTCTTCTGAAAGCTGGGTGATTTGGGGTAATTCGTCTATTTCCCAAAATTTTTTAAGTTGATTGTTTAAAAATTCGTTTGAGATATTTTCCACTTGTGTGGTGAAAGACTTGATTTTTTCAGGGACTTGGCCACTTAAAATCCACCCAAAGATCGTATTTTAGGCTAAAAATTTATTGGAGATTTTCTCTATACCTTCAAGAATTATTTGAGGTATTAAGTCACTGCCCAATAATATGTCGATTTGTGATGGAGTCTGACAATTGGGATCTGCTAATTTGAGGTGTGAGCATTTTTCCCAGTGTATTTTATTTACTGCATAGCTTGGAAGCAAATTTGTAAGTTGCGGTAGAACGATGGCTGGTGCATCGATTCTAATATCCGCATTTGGAGATACTATGGTAATTGGGCATATTTTGTTCGAATTTTGGATAATTCTTCCGCCCATTCCCGAGATTTGGAAATTTGAATGGTTTATTGGCAATCTGAGCCGATTTTGAGCTTTTGATGATATGAAGGATCTTTGAGATCCTTGATCTATTAGTGCTCTTAGTTTGAATAAATCACCCTTATGTGCTATGGTGATGACCGCAGTGGGTAAAAGAATTTTGCTTTCATTTTCTGAATGAAGAGCTTGAATTTTTGCTGCTTTAGAGCAACATGGTTGTTCTTCCCTTTTTTCGGGATTTGAGATTTCGGGATTATCACTTTTTGTTGTAGTGACTAACCCGGTGGTTTTATGAAATTGATTTTGCTTCATATTTTGAAAGTTCGTAATATGAAGCAGTGAATGGTGTCTTCGTTGATAGTACACACAACTAAATTTGCTTTCACAGTCTTTTGTCGTATGAGCATTCGAGTTTATATTGTCTGACAAGATTGTTTCTGTCAGAAACGGATAATTTTTTAAATTTCTCGCAAAATCTTATGTTATGACATCCCTTACAAATTTCACATAATGGTTGCCATTTATTTGTTTGGTTTGACACGAAAGTGTGACTTCTATTAACGTGTCTATTGTATTGCATATTATTGCTGGCTTGAGGTTTGAACAAGTTTTTACTTGAGTCATTTTTATGACTTTTTAGATTTATATTTTTGTTGTCAATTCGCTCAGCTATCTCGTATTGAGCAGTGAGGAATGCTTTCATCTGTTGCCAGGTGGGCATTATTTTTCTTTCCACTAGAGATTGTTCCCATCGTAGCAAAGCAGCATCAGGCAGTGTTTCTGCGCAAATGGTTACTATCATAGGGTCCCACGATTCTGTGGAGATATTTTGTGTTTTTAACACTGATAAACAATTGGTCACTGTCGAGTATAAGTTTTGAAACTCCTGGCTAGTTTCTTGTTGAATTTTTGGCAAATGCAATAAAGTTTTTATTGGGTTTTCTATCATAACCCTCTCATTTTCGTATCTTTCGACTAGTGCTTCCCAATCCAGCTTAAAATTTTCGTAATTTAAAATGAATCGCTTGACGATACTACCTGCTTCCCCTTTTGTTTTGTACCTTAGATGGTATAACTTTTGTGCATGTGAGAGTTTAGGATGGTTTATATAAACGGCAGTGAACATGTCCTGGAAGGACAGCCATTGATCATAACATCCATTAAAAACTTCAGTATCACAAGCTGGTACTTTGAGATACATGCCTTTATCTAGGTCTTCTTTTGGTGTTGTAACTACTCTGGGAGGGGGAGTAGTGGCTCTACTTGGCATTACTAAACTTATTTGTTCAGTTATCATTCCCTTTGTTAACTCATACTGATCGCGGCAGTTACGCACTTGGCTGTCGCCGAAGCTTTTGCGTTTTCTGGGAGTTCTGCGTTGTCAGTATCTAATAGTGTATCGTACGCTGCCAGAAGGCGAGCCCAGAGATTGTTCACACTTTCTAGTTTTATATTCAAGACTGATTCTGTGATGTCAGTAATAGGGGAACCTTGAAATCTTGTACAATGTCTTATAAAACTGTCACTTGCAGTGATGAGTGTAGATATTGTCTGATCTTTTGATCTTTTTTTGTTTTATACTCTGCTTTGAGCGTGTAGCTTCTGCAGGCGTGCTTTGTGATTTATCATCATCAGCCATTTTTGGAATTTCCAATAATTGAGGTGTTCTTGGCTTAACCTCTTTAGATTTATCAGATTGCATTTATAAAATTAAATTGGAAGCTTTGAGCTTAAAAATGTTTCGTTTGAAATACTACAATTGTAAAATTGGTAGTATTATGACAAAATATATAAACAATTATTTTGTAAATATTTCGTTTGAAGTAAAATTGTAAAATTGGAATAATTAAAAAATTTTTGTAAAAAATGTTTGTAAATATTTCGCTTAAAATACAGTTATAAGATTGGTATTGTGAAAAAAATGTGTAAAAAAATTTTTTGGTAAATATAATAAATTTTATTATAAATGAAATAGATTATGACTTTGCGAGCGCGTATTCACCGCACACATCGATTAATTCTTTGTTTCGTACATACATATATGTATGTATTCGTATGTAATTATGTTTGTTAAATATGTCTGTTTTTTTTTTTGTTTTCGTTTTATTTTTTATTTTATTTTATTTATTTTTTTTTTTACCGTGTATCAAATTAATTTATCTTCGCTTCACTCGCGTTTAATTTGTATTCTTGTTTTGTTTCTACTTTCTGTATCTTTTAAGAACGCGAAAGGACAGCCGTAATAAGCAAGAATATTTGTATATTTATTTGCATACGTTTCTTTAACTTTTGTTGCAATTGTTGTATATATATATTTGTATATATGTTTATAAAAGTATGTCCAATATAGCAACAATGCTAAATGCACATAAATGTATATATGTATCGGTAACCGATCGATGAGAGCGCGGAAAAGAATTATATGTGTATGTATGCATAATGTGTTAATTGAAAGATTATAAGTATTTGTTCCCATATGTACATATGTATGTATCAATTGTTTTTATAAGGATCTCTTTAGTGAGAGATTGAGTACGGAAAGAGCATGAGCATAAAGGTGAGTGTGATTGCGGTATAAATTTCTGCGGGAGGCATGCAAATGTAAAGGTAAATATGTGCACATGCATAAATTTTGCTTATTACCTTTTGTGGTTCTCTCTTTGCCTTTGCTTATGTTTAAAGCGATCCTGCGAAGGTCGAAAGGCAGGTCGTTGAACCTTGGCTTTATTTATTTTATGTATGTACCACTTGATTATTTAATTACATAGGCATGTACACATATTTGTGTAATAGAATAAAATTCCGGAAATATTATATATTAATAATGTCTATATATACATATGTATTTTTCTTATATTTTTTTCTCTTTTTTTTGTTCGCTTTTGCTTATTAGTTGTACACGATCCTGCTTGTTGCTTATTAGCCCAAGGGGTATCGCTGGATAGTTGGTATACTTGACTTTGTAAAATTTTAATTTAATTTTATTTTTTGAGTTATATTGCGGTGTGTTTGGAAACACAAAATAAGCTTATAGGCAGGTCAGTTATTTCGGTACATACATACATATATACCGAACTGTCTTACTGTATATATATAATATATATCTTAATATATAAAAATCACGTGTCACGATGTTTGTTTTCGATGGACTCCTAAACTACTGAACCGATTTTAATGAAATTTTCAACACTGTGTGCAGTTTGGTCCAACTTGAAAGATAGGATAGTTTATAACTCTCCTTATAGTCGCATTATTTATTTATTGCAAATTATTTGTTTATTATTAGCAAAGAGCTATCCACCAGTTGGTGGCGCTAAGAGCGGTATTGAGTGCGGTATGTTACAGTAGATGGCGCTACAAACATTAAAAACATTAAATGAAAATGCGTTGTTTGAAGTTTATATTATTTGCGGTAAAGTTATACGAGTCTATGACTTCCAAAAAAAAAATAAAAATTGGGCGGGGCGAAGTTCGCCGGGTCAGCTAGTATATATATATATATTATCAAGAACAGTTGGGTTTTTTATAAGTAATATATATACATGCGTGCATAAAACTTCAATTTTTAAAAATTTAATTGGACTGGACTCACATTAATTTCCGCCAAGGGTCTTTCAGAGGGTGAGATACTTATTTATTCGAATGATCCTCTTCATTCTCGCTCTCCGAGTTTAGTCTTTTTTTCCTTGTTCCGGCGTTATTGCTGTTTGTAGCATTCCTTCTCTCTGCTTTCCTGCTGGTTTGCTCTCCCATGCTTAATGTTTTGTTCTTTTTTTCATTAATTCTCATTAAATCGCGCCCGCTTTTAGTTTTTACTGAGTTTTGTGTTAGTTTTGTTTCAGTTTGTTTTGCGCCCGTTTATTATAAAATCGCGCCCGCTCTTAGTTTTTAGTGAGTTTTAAGTTAGTTTGTTTCAATTTGTTTCGCACCCGTTTATTATGATTTATTTTCACTGTTCATATGTATGTATGAGTATCTTGTACTCTGTATTTTTCTTTTCTTTTTTTTCTAGGTGCCTTTCAAAGAGGCTCGAAGGACCATTTAGTTGTAAGCCCCCGGATGTCGGAGATATATATTCACTTGTTGCACTTGCACTTGCCCTTTCACCTGGAATGTTTAATTCTCAGAATTTCTTTGAAATAAAGAAAAGAAGTATTTCACTTTCAATTGAATGGTTTTTTGTATTTAGTTATTCTCTTTTTTCCTTTTAATAAATATTCGGTAATCACAACTGTTCAAAAGAATGCTTTGTACAAAATTTTGCTAGCACTTAACAATTTTTAAACTTTGTATAGCGTTGTATGTGCATTCGTCACATACAGTTCACGCATCTACGTTCGATTCCACATTGCGTCGCATCGACCCCAGTTCTTCACATCTTGACATCGATCGACAACAATTCTGCGCGCTGACCCTTTTCGCACATCAACCGTCGCATATACTACCTTTAAAATTCGCTCATATCCTGATCCGCGAAAACTCGGCCGCCAACACCTTCAAATCATCTACGTCATTGGAGTCTCGCCGATATTTAGTTAAGTAACTTTATTTAGTAACTGTGTAAAGTATCAATTTATTGTTATAAATAAAATTGTTACCAAAAGAAAAAAAGTGTATAAGTTAACTAAAGCATGGCGTGTGCTCTCACTAAAATGTGTATCACTTCAACAAGATACATATATTCTGCAAATTCGACGTGGTTTATTCTCTAAGGTAACGCTATAGTATGAAGAATTTTGCAGGTTGGGTATCAAAACCTGCCATACAAACTGAAAAATTAAAATTAAGTTCTTATGTGACAAGAAATATTCAGGAAATTTAGCATAGATTATTGCACAAGATATCGTTTTAATCTTCAAAAGAATTGTTAAGGTCGGACTGCTATAGAAACTGACCAATCAAAATCAAGTTCATATATGGGCAACCTTGGCTAAATGTCATCACAAAATTTACCATAAATTACTTTTTTCATTAAATAACGAACCAATTTTCTCCGCTATATAATATAGTTTGTAGGTGTAACGGAACTAATTAATATTCTACATTATTTTTTTTTTGTATATTGTAATCAGAATTATAAAAATAATATATTCTAAACAAATCGGTTATTATATTAATTACTTTCCAATTTGCGCTTTCAATAAAAGTAGTAAGGTAAGACATGTAACTAACTAACGTAACGTAAGAATAAGGAGCAAAAATGTTTTTTTTTTTTAATTTGCCATAAAATAATTAAGTAAGCAGAACTTAAAAAAAACATAACAAATGGTTTTTTCGGCAAAATCAATTTATTTTATTCAATATATTTAATTATTCCTTCTGCTTCGATACATCTTTTTGCTCGGTCCAAAAGCATGTCGAACGAGTGTTTTAGCTCGTTGGTCGGTATGGCCGCCATTATGCCAGGGCAAGCCTTTTGAATGGCTTTTACGTCTGCATAACGCTTTCCTTTATGGGAAAATGCTTTTTCCGAAAAGGAAGAAGTCGCTCGGTGTCATATCAGGTGAATACGTAGAGTAGTTAATAGTTAAAATGAATCCCCGTATTGATAGTTGTCAGTGAAAACTCATCTTGAAAACACACATTGTCGGTCCGAACGACTTAGATTCCACAACCCAAAAATGTGTTTTCAATGTCGGTCCGAATATAATAATACTGACACTTAAAACGCAATAACTTCACTTCCAATCGATGTTATGAAATTCTCACTAGACAATCGATAAAGATAGCAGATTCTAACGCACTAATGGACATATAGATGGCGCCACCAGGGGGCGATAGATTCTAAAGGTCCTGTTTAATTTCGAAAGCCCCTTGTAGAGCACTAATTTTTTAAACATAATTATCCTGTTTTAAATCCCTAATTAAATGAGCTTATTTTGTACCTACATAGGTAACAAACAAAGTTGGAAGGTTAGGTAAAGTGTAACCAGGTAAAAAACAGGAAGGATTTTATATAAAGGCCTCAAAAAAATTTTATAAATTGGGTGCAAACACTTTAGATAAATTAAAGTTTACGCGCGCAGCTTAAACTTTAATTTATCTAAAAAATTATTTTATTTTAAATAACCATTACTTTTTTTATAATATTTTATTATTTATTTATTATTAAATTTTAACTGCAAATTTTTTTATATATTTTTTATTACGTAGGCTGCTTACATATATATCTCTGGCGTAGGCAACACTAAGTGTTGCCAGGTGCAATCTGACATTTCCATTGGAAAGTTTGACATTTTTTAGCATAACATCACTCTCAGGACGTTTTGTTATTTAATCGTGAATTGTTGTATTTACAGGGAATTAAAAAATTCATCTCGGCCAAAAAATTAACTCGTGAACATTTTCGTGCGATAATTTTTCACAACTTTCGACGTGGATTATCACGACAAGAGTGCATCGATGAACTATAATCTTTGTATGTCTATGAAGCACCATCCTATAGCACTGTGAAAAACTGGTACAACGAATTCAATCGTGGCTGACGCTCGCTCAAAGACGAATTCCGTGAAGGTCGTCCAAAAACAGCCATTGTGCCAGAAAACATCGATGCCGTACGTGAACTGATAATGCAAGACCGTCATGTAACATACCTTCAGATAGAGGCATGCCTATGCATTTCTCCCACCAGCATACATTCGATATTGCATGAACACCTGGCCGTAAAAAAGGTTTGTTCTCGTTGGATCCCGGCCAATTTGACAATCGCTCAAAAAAAAAGGCTCGTGTGCATTGGTGTAAAGAAATGCTGAAGAAATACGATCGCGGTGCTTCCAAAGACGTTTATAAGATCGTCACAGGTGACGAATCATGGATCTATGCGTATGAGCCCGAAACAAAACAGCAATCGACCGTGTGGGTCTTCCAAGACGAGCCAAATCCAACGAAAGTTGTTCGTGGAAGAAGCACTTCGAAGCAAATGGTCGCCTGTTTCTTCGGCAAAACTGGTCATGTGGCGACTGTTCCGCTTGAGCAACGTAGGACGGTCAATTCTGAGTGGTACGCCAACATTTGTTTCGGAGAAATTCGAAAAACAAACAAGAGAAGACGAATCATTGTGCACCATGACAATGCGAGCTTTCACACATCGGCTCAAACCAGCGCCTTTTTGACCGGCCAAAACGTCGAATTGATGAGTCATCCGCCGTACAGTCCTGACTTTGCACCCAATGACTTCTTTTCATTCCCACACATCAAGAAAATAATGCGTGGTCAACGATTTTCGTCGCCAGAAGATGCTGTTGAAGCATTCAAAAACCATGTTTTGGAGGTGTCTCAATCGGAGTGGAAAAGTGCTTCGAAAATTGGTTTGAGCGCATGCAAAAATATATAAATCTTGATGGAGAATATTTTAAAAAACAATAAAACCATTTTCGTTGATAAATATTCCTATTTTCATTATTAGACCAGAGATATATATAGCAGCCCTCGTAGAATAAACATTTTATATTAATTTATAAAAATGCCAAGAGTACCTAGGCAACGTCCGGTGTGTTTTACGTGGGTACCTGCTGACGAAAACCTTACTCCACGGCGCTCAAAAGCACAGCGGATCAAATCAATGCGTTGATCAGCGCCCTAAGCTAAGCATTTTCAGTACCAATTGGCAGTGTGGAATGAACACACTAACCACCTTGGTCGTGTTCGAGGCCCATCTAAAACCTCTGCAATGCAACTCCACATTCAACTGACAAAGTCAGTTCTTCCCGCGATTTGGGTTTCAACCACAACCACCACGATACTCCTCGAGGGGCCAGTCCGCATGAGCAGGTTGGAGTTACCTCCAAGGGCTCCTGCTCCCCGTGGTACCAGAATTAAGTCTCCGGTCAGACCTCGTAGCCGAATCTACTACCAGTTGAGCTTCCATACTGCTCTGGACTGGCGGCCAGGGGTTGGACCCCATACATACATCACTTACACACGCCAATCATACAAAAAACTAAAACCCTAATTTCCAGCTAACCGCCTTCGCCGCTTAAATAATTCACGCGCAAACAACCCTAACTGTTCGGTATTCCGACTAGTGGAGATCACACCACTAACATCTAATCGTCCATCAGTCCAGCTAATCCCCATACCACCCAGATCCCTAATGACCGAGTACATCGGGCACTCCGCAATTAAATGCGACCAATTTTCTGACCCCGCCCCACAAAAACACCCTGACGTATCTGATAGGTGCCTCTGATGCAAAAATGCATTCAAAGGCCCGTGTCCCGTAAGCAGAAAACCCAGACTCAGACAAAATCTGAAGTCTGGGTTATCCTCAACGAACCCAACGTCCCGAATATACTCGTACGTCACTTGGCCGTTAGGACTATTGTCCCAACGTTCTTGCCACCTACACCTAACCCTATCATCTAGAAGCCTCTTGCTCCCTAGATATCCCTCCCTCTCCACATCATCGTCGGAAATCCAATCGTTCCGCAGCAATGACACACTCAAACCCCTTCTTAACCTGAATGCAACAGCACGCAGTTTGACAATCAGGTCAAGAGGGGGTGCACCCAATAACACCTGCATCGCATCCGTTGAGACGGTGCGACATACAGGCAAGCAAGCAAGCATCATACAACGCTGTATTGAGAGGAGTTTTTGAGACCCCAAGACAGTAGTGGCTGCCTCCCACCATACAGGGGCTCCATATGTGGCACAGGCCACAAACAAGCCACGATATATGGTGCGGACAGCACGACGTCCGAGACCCCAATCGCTCCTCAAAATACGTCGTATTTTGCCTACGGTTGCCTGCAGTCGCTCCTTCACATTCGCAAAGTGTGGAGTAAAACACATCCTTTCACTTATGGTCAACCCCAGATACTTGACTTGCGTCACATATCTGATGCTGACCCCGTTCACACGGACAATCAGTGCACGAAACGGCGACAATCTACCTTTCAGCAGCATTGCCACCGTTTTGTCCATCGATATGGCAACCCCCACACCTAAACCCCAAGAATTAACGATCTCTAAGAGATCTCCTCCCGCCCGTTCTAGTTCCAACCTCGAGCGACCTTCAACCATAAGAAGAAGGTCGTCCGCATACGCGCAACATTTACAGAGTGGCTCGAGCTGCCCAAGCAGAGTGTCCATCATAAGGTTCCAAATATATGGACCACAGATGGAAACCTGGGGGCAGCCTCGAACAACTCCAATCTCCACACTCCCATTCATGCCGACAAGAGAGGCCTTTCTGTCCGAAAAATAACTCCGCCAAAGTGTAATTTCCGGACAGCCAAGCTCCTCCAGCCGTTGCAACACTCGATCCCAGCTTAGGTAGTCAAATGCCCCCTTACGACTTTCACACCTCCTAAATACCCTATCATTTACCCCCCAAACTACCCCGTATAGACGAGCAATTTGCTCGTCAACGCCCAACTCCTCAAATTCACTAAGCGGTATATCGGATACCGCTTCCCTAACCAAGAGTCCATATTGGTTCCAGTCAGTACCAGTGGTACGCCATCGCCGCAATGGACTCTCATAAGGTGGGAGGGGACCGAGGGGTAACCACAATTTGAAGCAAATTATGGTCACTCAATCCCCACCCTACCCTAACCTACCAACTAACACTAAAAGCCCTACTTACTGCCTCGTTCATAAGCGTCACGTCAATGTCGCTCACGCCCCCAGGCCCATCGAACGTATACCATTCGCTCGGCTCATTCAAACCGTGGAGGCTATTAGCCACCGCTTAATGCCTAGCCTCGACTGTGGCTTTGGTATCCAGACGAATGCCGGGATACCTTACTAAACCACATCGAGGACGAGGCATTCGCATCCAACCCTAGGATAAATGGGCTACTACTCGCAAGTAGTAGTAGCTTATCCATGTAGCCCAGGTAGGGCTCTAGGGGCTCGCTATATTTGCAATACAAACTAGCGACAATCATCCTACCGAACTCCCCTTCTACCGCTACACATATACCCAGTTGTGAAGAATCCACCACTACGCAATCGTAGCGTGGATTATTCACAACTATTGCGACGTTAGCTCTAAGGTCAGTGAAGACCCTAAAACCCCCAGGAAGACCCCGAACCACACCATTGGTGGCGTAGGGCTCCTGGAGTAGAGCAATACCGCACCCACCCTCTACCATACAACCCCTCAACTCACACATCACGGCATAGGAGCCCTGACAGTTAAACTGGATGATCCCATACATCAATATATAGGGCAGACAGCTGACATCAAGAGTACCTAGGCAGTCGCAGGAACAAAAACATCGCAACGCTTTGAATCGAAGCCGACAACAACATAGCCAAATTTTGGAAATAGATCGACTTAGGAACGCCGGCTATATTTTATTGAATTGCACAATTTCGCAGAGCAAATTTGGAGTTCCGTTATGAAGAGATAATTCGGGACAGTTCTACACGTTCCAATATACGACAAAACCTAGTTCACAGAGCTGCGGAGCAGGAGCGCGAGGCAATAGGACACTGAAGCCGACGACTGCGTTGGAAACGTTTTAGCGTTGAAAATTCAAGAGTTGATTTTTTCAGAGAAACTGCCATGATGATTCACCCATGGATAAATGAGGAAACCGAGCTCTTAAATAATGATGTCGAGAGTGTTTGCAACGCATACAAGGAGCAAATTGAGCAGAATAAGCTCGAATATGACAAACTTTTGATCCAATGAGCTTGAACGGATTTTGGAAAACATGCATGTTTCAGCGGAAGAAACAGCTGATGAGAGAGCTGCCTTTCAACTTTTGGATCCCGAATTCATAGCTCTAGCTGCTCCAGAGTTGTCAATGTTTTTCACGAACAACAATAGTGTGGAAGTAGCGGTTCGATTAATTAAACTACCACTAAGGTTAGAAGGAGATTTACTGGAAATGATATAATCACTTAACAACAAGAAGGGGGAATATTTCACTTATCTTCTAAGGATATGTCGGAGGTGGTTCTGGAGTGCGCAAACCCGGCTTATAACGACTATATATCAGTCGTTGACATTGCACGCTAACAGTGTACCAGGAACTAACTTCGAAACAGCCAAGGTGTTACTCTGCGCATCCACTGGCAAAGCAGCATTTTCCACTGGAGGTCTAACACTTCCTTCCGATTTTTCACTCCCCGTCAACCAGTCCGATCTACGATCTTCGGTAAGGGACTCTTCATGCTAATATCATAAATATTAGGCTTATAATAATTGATGAAATTTCAATGGGTTAGGAGCAGTGCTAACTTTGGAGGCATTCCAATTATCGTGTTTGGTGACTTAAAACAGATGCCACCAGTAGGAGATCGATGGATTTTTGCGCCGAACGGTCATTCAATTCGATACTTCGAGCTCACCGAAATAATGCGTCAGCGCGAAGTTCAAGAAATTCCCATCGGTTTAAATAACATGTCAGAGGGAAATATGACACACGCTGACATCCAATTAATCAAAAGCAAGGAAAAGGCCTCTAACGAGATACCCAACGAAGCCATCCATCTCTCTTATTCAAATGTTGGAGCAAATAATTTCAATACAACAAAACTGGCGAACACCATGACCGACGGGTTCATTTCGACTAAGAAGGATACAATTAAGTCAAGTTCCTTAACAGAACGCAGGAGGTCAATCATTTTAGAAGCTGTGAAGGGTTTTAAACCATCAGAAACACAGGGAATGCCTCATAAATTGCAGTTCAAAACATCGATTAAATATATGGTAACAGTCAGCAGCAGCACGAGTGATGGATTGGTAAATGGTGCTACAAGAGAACTAATGCAGGTGGATACCGAATCGCCTGGACCTGAAAGCACAGTGGTGCGACTATGGATGAAACTCGCAGAATAAAGAATTGGAAGCTTTGCACATTCAAAGCAGCCGCATAGTCGCAATGCAGATTGGACACCAATCATGAACGTGGTCCGATCATTCCAATACAAGCGAAATGAAGAAATAACCATAGAACGTAGACAGTTTCCTGTTATTCCACCTAAAGCCATTACGATACATAAAAGCCAAGGTGAAACAAGCGCTCAAGTTGCGGTTCATATAGAGGGTAGAGTTAGCAGGACAGTTTTATATGTAAGATGTAGCAGAGCCACAAATACCAATGGATTATATATAATCGGGGAAATTGTCTCCTCCGAACCCATTTGGACAGCAGAATCCCATTAAAAGTCAACTTAATAGATTGAGGATTGAAAAGGTGCGTTTACGACATGCTACAGATTTTTAGACGAAAAATCGGAACAACGCCTGGATATTTATTACCAAAATGTAAGGAGTCTAAACAAGCATACTGCAGATATCAGATCAGATAAACTGATTTGTTCCGCCACAACAAAACAGCAATAAATTGGGTATAGTCAAATATTAACCCAGCAATGACGTCATGTATCACATAGTAAACACCATATAGTGATCATGACGGAATATATTTAAGTTTTAGAAAATAAATATGTTATACTATATATGTATGTAGATATATGTTAGATTCATTACTAATATAACTTAGTATTGGGTTGTCAAAAAAGTCTTGCGGTATTTTTTTTGAAATTGAAATTATTTTTTTATGACTCATGCCCAGCTTTTGACCGATGCTACGGTTGCTACTATGCCGGTCTCTTTCGACCAATTCAGCGATTTTATCGCAATTTTCGACGACAGGCCTTCCGGAGTGTGGGGCATCTTCGACCACCTCTACACCAGAACGAAAACGTTGAAACCATCGTTGTGCGGTGGAAATGGAAACTGTATCGGATCCATAAACTGCACAAATTTTATTGGCGGCTTGAGATGCATTTTTGCCTTTATCGTAGTAGTACTGTAAAATATGCGTATTTTCTCTTTATTTTGCTCCATGTTTGCGACGCTATAACTCACGAACGACTTAAAAGAAACGACAACCAATCAAACACGTATTAGCGCGTGAAATGAGCTTTCCAAAAAGGTATAGCATGACCCGATGCGACGAACAAAAATAGCACTACGCGCTTTCAGCGCCTACTAGTGAAAATACCGCAAGACTTTTTTGACAACCCAATATAATAATATGAGGGCTGCTATATATATTTTTGGCCTAATAATGAAAATAGGCATATTTATCAACGAGAATGGATTTTTTTTTTCGTTGGATTTGGCTCGTCTTGGAAGACCAACACGGTCGATTGCTGTTTTGTTTCGGGCTCATACGCATAGATCCATGATTCGCCACCTGTGACGATCTTATAAACGTCTTTTAAAGCACCGCGATCGTATTTTTTCAGCATTTCTTTAAACCAATCCACACGAGCCTTTTTTTGAGCAATTTCAAATTGTGCGGGATCCAACGAGAACAAACCTTTTTTACGGCCAGGTGTTCATGCAATATCGAATGTATGCTGGTGAGTGAAATGCATAGCCATGCCTCTATCTGAAGATATGTTACATGACGGTCTTGCATTATCAGTTCACGTACGGCATCGATGTTTTCTGGCACAACGGCTGTTTTTGGACGACATTCACGGAATTCGTCTTTGAGCGAGCGTCGGCCACGATTGAATTCGTTGTAACAATTTTTCACAGTGCTATAGGATGGTGCTTCATAGCCATACAAAGATTTTAGTTCATTGATGCACTCTTGTCGTGATAATCCACGTCGAAAGTTGTGAAAAATTATCGCACGAAAATGTTCATGAGTTAATTCCATTTTTTGGCCGAGATGAATTTTTTAATTCCCTGTAAATACAATAATTCACGATTAAATGACAAAACGTCCTGTGTGATGTTATGCTAAAAAATGTCAAACTTTCCAATGGAAATGTCAGATTGCACCTGGCAACACTTAGTGTTGTCTAGTCCAGAAATATATATAGCAGCCTATGTATTAGGTGAAAGTCATAGATATGAGTAATGTAATTTATATAGCATAAATATGTATTATAGAAATATAAATATATATTATATTTGCTCTGTGTTTTTATAAAGCAAACTGTAAATATATATACGATATATACATATGTAATTATATAAAAATACTAGCTGACCCGGCAAACTTCGTTCTGCCCAAAATAGATTTTTTTTTCATTTCAAAAATTACACCGGTATTGGTTTTAATAGAATATGAACGATTTTTCCTAATTTCATTGTGTATACTTTAACAAAATTTTTACAAATCTTTCTTTTGTAAACATTGAACGGGCAGGTTTTCGATATGATCCAAACATTCAATATATCGCATCTGTTCAAATCAGTCAGATGTCAGTAGTTTGTCAATATTGCATTGCAGTCAAATTTAAAAATGAACCGCCAGGGTTATGTTGCGCCGGGGGAAAGACGATGCATTCCATGTATAATACCGGGGCATCTCCGAGTAAAGCAATGTTCTCGCGAACGGATCACTGGCGCAAGTTGCAAAGAAACTTGTTAAAGTGGTTGCTGGTGGTATTTCCGTTCGCTGTACTATGTTCTCTGCGTTGAAATAAACTCGCTGGCCATTCTCCAAATGAGCTGACAGATGCACAACAGTAGGATGGCGTTCATGAATTGCAAATGAAAATATTCTCCAGATTGCTTCATTGCAGTTCACATATCTACCCATTTGAAATTTGCTAATTTCATCTCGTTCAACGCCAATAACCGCCATATCGCTTCCTTTGGTGACATATTTGCAAACATACTTAATTGATTTTATTGAACTGCAATACTCAACATTTATATGTGTTTTGAATGCCTTAGACAAAATTGGCGAATATGGAACGATCCATGTGTTATCAACCACGAAATTCTTTCCTTTCAATTGAGTGATGAATGTTCTGCCATTGTCAGCGGGTGAGCGACGCCGATAGAGAGGATATCCGTCGTTTCCAGTTTGAGTTTCCGAAATAAAAGCACGGGGACAGCGTTTTTTGCATTTACTGTCCGACATACAAACCGAAGATGGATCGTGTTCTCCGCATGGCCCATGAACCATATTGGCCATCACCACTTCGTGCAACTCTGGATCTATTTCAACATCAGGAATTTCGGCGGAAATGATGTCATCAATTTGGTCAGGTGTAATTTTCTCCACCATCCAAAGAAGAATGTGTGCTTGGGGCAAACCTCTCTTCTGCCACTCCAATGAGTACATTCAGCATCGAACAGTGCCATATACACGTTGTTTCGTAATAAAGTCCATCAAACATCTGAGTTTTTGTTTAAACATGCGTGCTGTAACATCGTGGCGATCGCTTGGTGATTGACCGGGATGCAATAGATTCGTAATGTCTGGCCATTTTGGATTGCAAGTTAATGTAACAAACAAATCCGGCCGTCCATAATTGCGCACGTACGTCATCGCATCCTGGGAGTACTCATGCATGCGTCTAGGACTGCCAATGTATGTCGATGGCAAAATACAGAGTCGACCAATATCTGTAATATCCGCATCACCATTCATTGCATCTCTTAAGTGAATATACTCTTCAGATCGCAACTTCGACTGATTGTATTGCATGTAATTAAGTCGTTCTGTCTCAACTTTAACATACATGTCAACTGCATACTGTTGAAATAACCGTCCATATCTCAGTAAATGGTTGTCATTGTTTTGGCGAATCATCATTCGATATGCGTAAAACTTCATTGAACTGACTTTTTTATTTGTCTCGATACCTAAAAGCTTAAATTACCTATATGAAGTAGCAAACAAATATTTTATTTTACTAACCATTCACCGGATTTATCATCTTATATCCTAAATGATATCCGTCTTCTCTACGGCAGAACATGAGCGGATATTGCATTGCGTCGTAAGACCGATGTGTCTCACTTATCCGTTTTAGTGCGTTTTGATTTCTACGTTTGATAACAATATCACGCGACTGCAAATTTTCTCCAACAACAACAACTGATATTTCGCTAACTGTAGGTGCATTATATTGTCTCTCATGTGACCCTGTTGGTCTTTTGTCCGCTTGTAAGATTATACTATGATCATCTGTTGGCATACGTTCCAACGAAATCGTAAACAGTTTAATGAGGCCATTGTGTTCGTGTAACATTTGCTGCAATTGTTCGATTATTTCTCTTTTCATTGTATTGAAGATAGCACAACGCCGATTTACTTCATCATGTGAATCTCCCAGAAAGTAAATTTGGAGATATTTGTGTTCTTGATCTGGATGCGGCAACAGCGATCCAGCGAGATGAAACATTTGCCCATGAACGTGTATAATTGGAGGAAAGCTCTGTAGTTTCTGTCGAATATTATTTGGCAAAAATACCTTAAACTTTGGATTGTAGTTTTGTTCATTTACAATTTGCTTTAAGAAATGGCTCGAGTGAGGAGATTCACCGTAAAGCAGCTGGAACAATGGCTGTGGTGGTGGAAGCAATTCTGGCAACGGTTCATTTTTAAATTTGACTGCATTGAAATATTGACAAACTACTGACATCTGACCGATTTGAACAGATGCGCTATATTGAATGTTTGGATCATATCGAAAACCTGCCCGTTCAAAGTTCACAAAAGAAAGATGTTGTCGCTGTTGTCGTCGAATAATCGCATGTTGTGATCTTACTTCATCACTTTGGCGAGCACGAACTTCCTTTCTTCTCGATCGTTGTTGCTGATTGTGAACTTCCCTTCTTCTCAATCGTTCTTGCTGATTGTATGTTTGGTTGACATCTTCTAACTGGTGCGTGCTACTCTCCAGCAGTCTATTTCGTGGTGATACCTTCTCAATAACACTTTCCCTTTGACGTGCTCTGCTATTTCGTGTTCTCCTTGCGGCCTGGGAACTCCGAGAAGGGTTACCATACGTACTGATTCTTGACATCGTAACAAATATCTAATTGGAAATGATCATTCATTTGCATAAAGTTCATATAAGGTTTTACGGACCAATAACTTACTTTTGAAAACTCCAAAAATGAATGAATTAAACTAAGGAAGCAGATCAATTGAATGATAAATTCCAATGTACATAAATCGGTATTCGCCAACACGCTAAATCACTTTCACTAAATAACTCACTTTTTAAAACAAAATATATCAATATATCAGTAAAGCAAGGCGCATTTTTATTGCCCTCTAAATTTTGCGTGTTCGATTGCAAAGCAAAATTGACGTTTAATTTAATTTGTGTTTGTTTCATAAAACTGCCATTTCCATAAACCAAAAATAGCACGTAACACAACCAAAATTACCATATAACCGCGGCAGCAAGAACAACCAAAATGTCGTGCTAGGTGGAAAATGAGATAAATATATGGTGGATTAACAACCAAAATAATTAAAGATTGTAAGGGAGGTACCACGTCCCCTTTTTCGATAACGCCAAGCTTTATGGGTGAGAATGGTGTTGTTTCCTATAGCTCTATACCAATTTTCATGTTCCTACCTTAAACACTTTTGAAGATATTCACCTTGAAAAGTTCAGTTTGTATATGAGGTGCCACGCCCCCTTTTCCGATTATCCCTTCTTTTATGTGTAAGAAGGCTTTTGATACCATATAGGTCTATACCAATTTTCAGGTCCCTACCTTGAACCCTTCTTTCCTTCACAGATATTCTGCTTAAAAAATTTAGTTTGTATGGGAGGTACCACGCCCCCTTATTCGATAGCCCCCGGTTTTATAGGTGAGAGCGGTGTTGTTATCCTGTAGCTCTGTACCAATTTTCATGTTCGTACCTTAAACACTTTTGAAGATATTCGACTTGGAAAATTCAATTTGTATGGGAGGTGCCACGCCCCCTTAATATTTTATTCTGATTTTAAGACATGACCTGCGCGTGGTAATAACAAACAAATCCCCCAAAGGAAGTATTTCATTTGGTTCAGCCGTTTTCGAGTTTTAGCGTTACAACTATACACCATTTCATTTTTATATATATAGATTATAATTTTTTATTTTAACTTTTTTTCATGAAGTTTAAGTTAATAATAAGTCTTCTTAAAATTTTTGGTAATAAATATTATTATTATTTTATTGTATTAAGCCAATAAAGTTTTTCAAGTTATAAATTACATAACATTCTCGATTTAAAGTCATATAACTCTGAACTTAGTGTTAATTATTGCAGTCTTTTTTAAAAGAAAATTTTAAAATAGCTATAGGAATACGTTTCTCTCTTTGAGACAGATTTTCCAACAACACAGAAAGTTTGCCGAAAAACAAACAACAAATTTTCAACAAATTCTGTAAATATGAAAAAATTGGTAATATTAAAGAAAAATATGTATATTATATAGTGTATGCCTATTTATGTGGCAATGACATTTGAAAAAACTGCTTAGATTTATTGCAATGTAAATCTAATATAGATGAAGGACTAAACGATTTAAATAAGGAATCAGTAGTTCACAAACCTATAAATTGTTTAATCGATCGGTTCCGGCATTCTGCGGACGAAGCTTTCCAATCTTTCTCACTTATGCCATTTTGTTTAACATTTTGTTTAATAACATACAAGAGCTGTATTCGATTAGCAACCAAATATTCAACCAAAAGGGGCATCCCTTCTGATAGTCCCTTACTTTCTTGAAGAAAAATAACTTTTTAAGGCGTCGAAAAAAATTTTAGTAACCCCAGAGTTTTATTTTCTATAAACCATTATAATGGATTTAAAGTGTTATGGTTTTGAGATCAAAAAATCACTTGAAAATGGTATTAAAAAATATGCAAAACAATACTTAGTAACGTTAAAGAGAGCTGTTATACCAATTTAATCAGGTATACGCATAAACTCTTGCTTTAATTCAACTCGATAACTCGGTAATAAAATTGGAAATCGAAAATAGCTTCGCCGGGCTTTGTTAAGCATATAAGAACTAATAATTCATATAATATGCGGACCTCCAACAGCTAAGTTTTCATTTGGTTCAAATAACCAATTTGTATGTAAATATTACAGAAATCCGCTAAACCTAACCTTCTCCCAACTCAAGGCTCTCCCACGAAACCACCAGATAAGGTTTTACTTCATGGGAGTGACAAGACATTTTACGGACGGACTGACGCCAATTCTGCTGTAACATTTTTATTGTAGTCATGATGGAAGTTGCCGCTTCGCGAACAGTTATCCACTTGTCAGAGGAGTGACACATAAATGCAGACAAATTTTCCACGGTTAGTCTACCACCTAGTGCAGTTTCCAACTTTTCCCTTATGTTTCGAAACCGAGGACAATGGAAGAACACGTGTTCAGAGTCTGCTATTGACTCCACACACATCGAAGTCTGTGGGTCCGCCGTCCTTTGGTTGAGGTTTGCCACCGTTGCTGCCATATAATTATGCTCTTCGTTCTATCTTCTCTTTTTTTGGTTTCTCTAATTTGCGCTGATAGCTCATACAATCTCGCGAATTCGTCCCCTGGATGCCTATGGGTGGCATACTAGTTAGTATTTCAGCTGCTTCGCTGGAAATAGTTCGGAAAGCACTTGTTACTCTTATTGCTGTGAGTCTATGCACCGCATTTATTGGTCTGGCCTACGCTTTAATGTTTAGGGCCTGTATCCATACTGGAGTTGCATTAGGGCGATTCAAAAAAATTTTTTTTTTCGTTTGGTACTTGGAAAAATAGGTTCCTAGACACCTCTAAGAAAGCCTCTCCAAGCATGAGTTCTTAATTGTAACGGGAAGGTCCTTCTACTTACTTACAGTTTTCTATTTTTTCTTCTCAGATAAAAAAATTTATATCTTGCTTCCAACTACCTGAAAAAATATCTTGTTCAACGGTGTGTCAACCCAACCGTTTAAAAGATATTAACAGTTATAGTTTGATTATTTTTGTTAACATTTTTTATTTCTTATGAATTTTATAACTCAATGAAGAAAAATTATTATGAATGATGAAGCTCATAGTTTTGTAGGAAATTTACTGCTATATAAAAATGGTCTCCTATGATTTTTCGATTAAGTTAAGCGTTTATGAGATATTCATCGTCAAACATCAATGCATGTTAAGGTGTATCAAAAAAAATTTTATTTTTACCACTATAAGGTCGTCCGTGTATGCGATTAGCTTAACGTTTTTTGGTTGTGAAATTCTTAGCACCCCATCATATACGAGATACCATAAGAGTGGACCTAATACTGAACCTTGTGGTACTCCACTTGAAATAGGGTAGGTCTTGATGCCTTCGGTGGTGTCGTACATTTGCCTTCTATTTTCAAAATAACTCATAACGATATTTATGAGGACCTGAGGGGCGCTTATTTCATATAAGGCTTCGAATATATTGCCCATTTAGCAGAGTTGAATGCATTCTTCACATCCAGAGTGATCAGCACACAATACTTTTTTGGACCACCTTCCCATCTTTTGCCACTCACTGCATTTTTCGCAGTGTTGACAACTTCTTTCAGTGCATCGATAGTGGACCTCTGTTTTCTGAAGTCGTATTGTCATTCTGATAGTCCGCCGGCTTCCTGGGTTGTAGACTCCAAGCGGTTTCTTATTATGCTTTCATACACTTTGCCCATTGTGTTGAGCATATACAGAGGTCGATACGAAGAAGGTTCATCTGGTGTTTTTTTTTGCTTTGGGATTGAATCTAAGCGCAGGGATCCCTTCCAGGGATCGGGGAACTTCCCTTCTTTTATACATGCGTTGTACATTTTTGCAAAAAGAGTGGGCTTGGGAATTATGGCTACCTTTAGAGCTCTGTTTGGTATTCCGTCGATACCAAGTGTTTTGTTGTTTTTGATTTTTTTGGCTATGGCCAATAGTTCTTTTTCTGTAACCAGTGGGGGTGATTCTGCAGCTTTGTTTCGTTGCCCAGCATTAGTAATCGGTTCGTGCGTCGGAAATAATGCCTCGACGACTTTCTTCATGAACGGAGCGCATTTGGGTTGCTGCCGCTTATTTTTGAATGTGGACATACAGATTTTATAAGCAGCACCCCAGAGTTCTATATTCGCTTCACACAGATTTTTTCAAAACAGTTTCTTTTGCTATGGGTTATAGCTGACTTTAAGAACTTTTTGCGGCTTTTAAAAGCTTATTTGAGACGAGTTTCGTCGCTTTGATTGCGTTGTAGGCGACGTCGAGCTGTGTAAAAGAGCTTTCTCAGCGTGGCGATTTCTTCATTCCACCAGCATACAGGTCTTCGCTTATTATGACATTTCGTCCTTCGCATTGTAGCGTCGCATGCTACCACCAATGCGGTTACTAAGTGAACGCCACCAACTGCACTCCAAGCTTTCTCAAAGACGTCGGTATCAAAATTTGTTTGCTTCCAGCTTCTTTTTCGTGTAGTGTTAATGCGTGAGGGTTCCTGGGCCCGAGAGAACGAAATTTCTGCAATGATTGCCATGCGGTCACTATATTTAAACATGTCTGGCACCTCCCATTTATTGTGTCTGCTAAGTGCGTCATTTGCAAACATCAGGTCTATTATAAAGCCTTTATATCCGTTTCGACAGGTATTTTTGGTGCCACTATTAATAATTGTGAGGTTGGTTTGGCTCAGGAATTCTAGAACCAGGCGCCAACGATGGTTTGAACATCTCCTACCCCCAGCAGTAGACCATGCATTAAAGTCGCCTACCATTATTATCGGCGATTTGAATCTGCTTTCTAAAAATAATTCAAGGGGGAAATCTTCAAATTCTCTAATGGTTGCTCTGGGACGGGCATAAAAGCTTACGATATATATTTCTTCTATTTGCGCCCATGTAAAATCATGTTTTGCTTCTCTGCAGCAAGATGTGAATAATTTTCCGTTGTAGGACCATATTGCAGCTTTGCCACTTATATCAGTGATCCAAGTACTTTCCAAACGTTGGCAATATTGCTCACTCAGTAAGGCGACATCAGTGTTGATTTCTGTTATGGTTTGTTGCAGCAGTGCTTGTGCTGCGGCGCAGTGATATAAGTTCAGCCGCCATATTCTCATTTTTTGGTTGTCTTTAGCAATTCCAAGTACTTAGGGCAAGTCGTGCTCAGAATTAAGTGCTCCCCTTTGCACAGCATGCAATTTGGTGATTTAGTGCATACTTTTGATACATGTTCCGGGCTTCCACAACGTGTGCAAAGGGAGGACCTGTCTATAACACTGGAACATTTACGCGCCATGTGGCCTGGATGGAAACATCTATAACAGCGGGAAACAGGCGAGTACTCCCGGAGGCGGCAGATCGACCACCCGAACTTTACTTTGCCTATTTTGAGGGCGGTCTTAGCGTCTCGAACCCCCAGGCATATAAGGGCTAACTGAGTGCCGCTTCTTGTCTTCCGCATATTTTTGATATCTGCTGGCCCTATATTCTGAAAACCTTTTGTAACGCGGTGCAAATTTCTTCGGGGGTGGTTATGCGTTTTTGGCTGTATTACAGCCATTTCTCCAATCACTCCCTCTAGAGCGCTCTCGGACGAGTCGGTTCCCTTGTCTAATTGGTGTTTTAATTCTAGTAGCAGATCTTCTTTGAGCGTTTTCCTAATGTGCCTTACGTTTCTGCCCAGTTCCTCAAGACCACCACTTAATTTTCTTGAGAATGTCCGCATATGATCCTCCGTCCTTTTTGGTTAAAATAATGGCGACTGGTTTCGTAAGAATTATTTTTTCAACCGGCTTTCTCTTTTTTTTACCACGTCCACCCATTTCTCGGAGGCGGGCTTATCGACAGAACTGTCTTTCGGGACAATCTTAATGACCTCACTATATGACACCTGCGCTTTAGCGTTCACGTTTTCAGGTTTTTTGGTTGGTGATAAGTACCCTGATAATTCTCGTACCCTCTTTGGCAGATGCTTTTCTCTGGGCATAGGGGATGCTTGCGACGCTTTCCCTACCATAGCTTTTTTTAGCGGATTCTCTGGAATTTCAGCCTTGTCGTACAGGCTTATTATGCAGCTTACACTGTTCTGCATTTGCTCAGATTTTCCGCCTTTGTTATGTTGGTCGGCATTTTCACAATTTTCTATCGGTCCAGCGCCGGTGGTTTCCTCATTTTTGCTTTTGGAGGCGTTCTGAAAATCTCTGAACTCCTCCGAAAAGGATTATCTGGTGTACTTCCCAAAGTATTTTCAGAGGCCATATCTCTGCCAGAAAATGGTTGGGAATACCTGTCAATGGGTATGTTAAGTCCTTTGTCCTAAAACCTTAGTTGCTTTTTTAATGGCTGGCAATGCCGTAACCAAAGGCAAAGCGAATAAGGAGAAACGAAAAAGGAGAAACAGCCGATCGAGCAAAACAAAACGGCAGATTAAATTAAGTGCAGGTTTTTTCGCTGTTATATGGGGAAAATCTAATTTAAGTTTTATTTTGTGTAAATTTACCACTAAAAGAGGCAAGTAAGTAAAAAAATAAATTTTTAGATACAAATCAGATTTTTCTTATCTATTTGCAAGGTTCAGTATCCAAATTGAAAGGTCCAGTCTTCCGGTAAGTCGTTACCTAAACTATGGCACTTACACTAATTATAATTAAAAGATTGCGCAAAATGTTCAGGGACTAAAAAAACCCCGTCTACTGACTTCAAACACTCTATATAATTCCATACCTTTTTTAAACTCTCGCAACAAAGTTGCTAAAGAGAGTATTATAGTTTAGTCCTAAAACTAAAAGAGTCAGATATAGGGTTATATTGTGTTGTCAAAAAAGTCTTGCGGTATTTTTATTGAATATTTTTTTCCATTGAAATTGAAATGAATTTTTGATGACTCATGCCCAGCTCTTGACCGATGTTCCGGAGCGTGGCGCGTCTTCGATCTCCTCTACACCAAAATGAAAACGTTGAAACCATCGTTGTGCGATGGAAATGGAAACTGTATCGGGTCCATAAACTGCACAAATTTTATTGGCGGCTTGACATGCATTTTTGCCTTTATCGTAGTAGTACTGTAAAACATGCCGTATTTTCTCTTTATTTTGCTCCATGTTTGCGACGCTATAACGAACGACTTAAAAGAAACGACAATCAATCAAACACGTGTTAGCGCGTGAAATGAGCTTTCCAAAAAGGTATAGCATGACCCGATGCGACGAATAAAGCTAGAACTACGCGCTTTCAGCGCCAACTAGGGAAAATACCGCAAGACTTTTTGACAACCCAATATATACCAAAGTGATCAGGGTGACGAGTAGAGTTGAAATCCGGATGTCTGTCCATCCGTCCGCCCGTGCAAGCTGTAACTTGAGTTAAAATTAGGGTATCACGATGAAACTTGGTACACGTATTTCTTGGCTCCATAAGAAGGTTAAGTTCGAAGATGGGCAAAATCGGCCCAGTGCCACGCCCACAAAGTTTGGTGTTAGATTCGTGATGGGAGAGAGACTCCGTCGCCGAGTACTATCATTCACTCCTATTAATGAACGTCTAGCCACAATCCGCATCAAAGCGACCATGAAAAAGTTCGAATAGCAATTGCCCGCCCGAAAAACAACAAAGCGGCAGGGGCCGATGGATTGCCGGCCGAACTATTCAAACACGGCGGCGAAGAACTGATAAGGAGCATGCATCAGCTTCTTTGTAAAATATGGTCGGATGAAAGCATGCCCAATCCATAAAAAAGGAGACCCCACAATCTGCGCCGAAAAGGAGCTGTCTCTATGCCGCGATGTCTGAATTTGGTATCCCCGCACAACTAATACGGCTGTGTAAACTGACGTTGAGCAGCACCAAAAGCACTGTCAAGATCGAGAAGGACCTCTCCGAGCCGTTCGATACCAAACGAGGTTTCAGACAAGGTGACTCCCTATCGTGCGACAGAACTTAATCGAGCAGGAACAATCTCTTATAAGAGTGTACAGCTGCTAGCGTATGCCGATGATATTGATATCATCGGCCTCAACACCCGCGCCGTTAGTTCTGCTTTCTCCAGACTGGACAAGGAAGCAACGCAAATGGGTCTGGCAGTGAACGTGGGCAAGACGAAATACCTCCTGTCATCAAACAAACAATCATCGCACTCGCAACTTGGCTCCCACGTCATTGTTTTTTTTTTTTTGAATTGTTGACAATCGCTCATAGGTTGTGTTCGTCTATCTTGAAACCAGTATTGACGCCAACAACAATGTCTATCTCGCTTAATTTTAGGTGATACATACAAGCGTTAGGTGAATAAAACTAGGACAATAGGTTGCAAGAGTATACAAATTTTGCGAAAGGATTCAACATTCATTATTTGAAGAAATTGTGAATAAGTTACAACAAATTTGGAATAATGGGGACTTTTCTATGGCCAATAAGAGGATTTGACTATAGTAACTTTTTTGGTAGTAGAGAACAAGACCACGCCCACAAATTGCTCTTGTTACTGTAATATATGATGATTGGGCGATAATAACTCTATCATACGAACTCATACATTTTGTAATTTTTCGGAGATGGCAGTTTGCAATATGTTGCTTGAATATAAAAAAATATATAGTAATATACGACATGTACATATTACTAATGCAAATGTTCAAAATTTGGTCATTTGATCGATTAAGTTATGTTTAGTGTTAACATGGTTTTCATTACAGCTACTGTTTTTCATTACTGAGTTTGTTAAATTGAAGTTATATGAAATAGATGTGAAAAATTATTTATGCGAATTTCTTGAATTTGCAATTGTGCTACTTACCTGATTTTATACCAGTTGATATAGAGGAAATTATTAAAACTATATACCAAATAGTATTAAATTTTACATGTAGCTCAATCATTATACACTAACAAGCAGCCTCGGTTATATGCCATGATTTAAACACACACTGATCCTCTTTTAGTTTTTGACCATATTGCTGAAAAGAGAAAATTTAATTTTGAATTGTGAGAATAAAATAAAAAATAGAACAAGAATTCCTCATCAAAATTTGCTGGTTGAGAATGTTAAGAACATGAATTGCATAACTTTTATTGACGGATGTTTCAAAACCTTGAATATGAGTTATTTTATCGTTCAATTTTAACACTAGCCGCTAGCGGCCGGTCCTGTGCCATCCTGAGTCCAAAATTTAATGTTTCTGACGCATATAGTTATTAATTTATTGCACTTTTAGTAGTTTTTGCCCAAACCGCTGGGGAGTGGACAGTGTTATCATCACCATTTCAGCCATTTTCACACCATCTTAAGAAAGTTTAAAAATATCAGTTTATGTACATAAATTTGGGTGGCAAAACCTTGTTGGTTTGGAAGATATGTCCATTAAAAATTAGGAGATGGGACCACGCCCACTTTTGAAAGACTTTTCAACTACAGGTGCACCTTTTTAATTGTTTGATCGCTTCAAATTTGAGTTTTGTACTACAGGTGCACCGCCTTAGTTGCTTGCTCGATCCAAATTTGAGTTTTGTACTTTAATTTACGGCCTAGTTATGACACATTTTAGGTTTTTGAGTACTGACATTTTTTGGACGCAGCAGTCGTCCAATTATGCATCTACGATGTCTTCCTTACTTTTCGCCCAAGGAATATTTGTTATAAGTTTCTTCAATATGTCTTATTTTTTACTCTAGTTACAGCTTGCATGGACAGACGGACGAAGTGATAAGTTCGAGTGTGACCGAAAATGGTATACTGTAGCAATTTGCAAGGATCAAAACCGCGGGTTATGAGAACGAATCCAAATTGTACAATGCAAAGGAACTAAAATGATTACAATATAATTTGGCATATCATATAATATATAACTTCATATTGTGAGAAAAATTCTAGCCCAATAATCGGAAGTCATTATGTGAAAGGTATAAGCTTGAAATCAAATATTGGCTCCATTTCATTGACATTAAATGCTTTAAACATCACATATTTTGGTCAAAATATGCGGTTATAGTCGGATGGAAAATCAAAACGACTATCGATATTTGATATCGATATAGTTACATAATGATATTTCACAGGATTTCTCGATAAATTATATACCTTGCAACTCACTCTTAAGTTCGTTCACTGGATTGTTAAATAAACGTCCCAATTTACTGGCTCGAAGTGTAACCAACTTCAGACCGTTAGCGCGGCTGTCGCACTGGAATCAGCTGTTTAAAAATTTGCTGAGTGATAGTTCGGAGTATTGTTCACAAGTATACAAAAGTGTTTCGCCAAGGGTGAACGCAAAAAAAAGTGATTAGCGATGGAATTCAAACGTAATAGTGGAATTGCTTATATTTAGCTGGAAAATCAAAGCCAGCAATTTTTTGTGAGCTCAAACACCTTAATGTGAATAAGGTTTTTGTTTATCTCACCATCACTCGTTACAATGATACTGGTAGCATCGCAAAACGCCATGGAGGGGGTCATCAAAAGACTGCAACGTCACGTGAGATGGTTCGGTAAGTGAAGATGCGACTTGAGCGAAATCCACGACGAAGTGCCAATCAAATATCTAAAGAGCTGAAAATATCCGACCGCAGCATCCAACGTATATTGAAAAATGAGCTCAAGGTCGAGCCTTACAAGTTCCAAAAAGCCCATGATCTCACACCGAAGCAGCAACAAGTAAGACTTGAGAGAGCGAAGCAGTTGCTTCGCTTGGCTGAAAGCGGTCAAATTTCGAACATTTTGTTTTCTGACGAAATAGTTTTTCCAATTGAGTAATTCGTAAACTCGCAAAACGATAGGGTTTACTTGACCGGATACGAGAATCTAAGTCATCGGTTGGCCACCAGGAGGCAGCACCCGCCGTAAATAATGGTTTGGGTCGCTGTCACCGCAGATGGGCGCTCTCCATTTGTTTTCATCGAGCCTGGCGTCAAAGTAACTGCGACATATTTTCGGGAAACCCTGCTTTGAAGCCGTGGGCAAACAAACATTTTGGTCGCAAACCATGGACGTTTCAACAAGGCTCAGCACTGTCTCACAAAGCGCGAGTGAACCAAGAATGCCTGAAAAACAACGTTCCGAGTTTCATCACGACCATACAATGGCTTTCGAATTCACCAAATGCGAATGCAATGGATTATTCTCTAGGCCATTTTGGAGGGCAAGGTCCGAAGTAAAAAAGACACCAGTCTCGAGATGCTGAAGAAAGCCAGTGTCCGTGAGTGGGCCGAAATACTGGCAAGTCACATTCGGGCAGTTTGCGATTCGTTTTTTGACAGTCTCAAGACCATAGTTAAGGCAAAAGGTGGTCATATTGAGCAAAAGTGAATTGGCTCTGAATTTATGATTACTTTCACGCATTTTTTTACTTTTAGATAAATAAAAATAATTTTCCAAACCGAAGTTATGGCTTTTTTAATTGGTTACACTTCGAGTGCCGGACTCTGTGATAGCTATGCATTTGTCCTTATTTCTAATTCCAACAACTTCACGCATTACTACTTATTATCCGAAATAATAAATTCTTACTATATCTCAATTGTACTTTACATGCTAACTAGAACTGTGTCTAGTTACTTGGGGTAGTTTGTAGACCAAGTTAAGATATTTTCGGAATTAAGCTGTAGTATGCGTAAAATTAAGTTAGCTAAATTTGTTGAACTTGAAAGGGTGAGTTTCTGGATACTATACCGAGTCTGGGCGTCAATACCGTCTCTTCTTTGATCCCTTCAGCAAAAGCGGCCTGGACGATGTACTGTCTGAGCTCTGTGATACATAACCTAGTTCCGCTGCACTGTATGAGCGCGTCCATGATACGCATCAGTATGACAGGCACACCAACTTTGATTACTAACTTGTGGGAGAGTATTCTTGACATGTCAAGGGAATTTAAGAACTCTACAGGGTATATAGTTACGTCCTTAGTTCTCCTCGCCACCACAATTAAGATGTAGTATTCAGCTGTAACCGCTCTACCTTAGCCCACAACGGCGAAAGCTTGAGTCATGCATTTATCAAGCCTGCCGTGGTAACTCGCTCGATAATCAGCTACGAATTCATCAAGATTCCTTTGCCCCGAATGTTTTGTAAGCTGCCAAGCAGTGCTTCAATCGCTCGGTTGAATGACATTGCGCATTCGTCCCACAGAATCAAATTACACCATGTCAAAAGAGTACCGCGAATTCCACTTTTTCTGGATTTTTGGCGATTATTCACTTGCAAGTTTCAGACAAAGCAGGTTTCAGATGCGCCCAAGAAAAATTACCATTGTCAGCTAGTTGGCGGTTTGTTCTTAAAATGATAAACTTCCTTTGATCCGGTAGAAACAGGTCAATTTTCAAAGTCACAGAATAAAATCCAAGCTCTCTGACCAAATCAATGTGCAGTTCTTTCATTCTTTGTGGGACAGGGATACTTCAATCATCCCTTGGTATCGGCGAGCATTGTCATGCATGTTACTGTTTTTTTTTTTGGACTACAATTGCCGGCGGTTGGAAAGTCTGCAGGTGCTTATCACGACCGCAAACAGATTTTTAGCGCTTTAAAACTCGTTTGGGTCAGATTCTAGTCACACATATGTAATATCACTAAAAGTTTTTTATGTGTACGGTATAAAATTTCGGTAGGGTACCTGGGACTTTCACAACAGGCAAAATCGTTTAATAGCTTGGCTTTTCTACAAAGAATAACGACCGAGAAAACTTATTTTCCTGGCACATTCGCGAAATGTGGTGGTTTTGGACTACATAATTTAAGTTGATCGTTGTCTGACTTTCCTGGGCCACAATGAAAATGACCTAAACACTGCGCTGATATATTTATATTTATATCTGTTATATAATAGAACTCAACAAATTATAAATCGCATGCGTTTGACAAATTCAATATTGCGAATTAATTTTTATTGATTTTCCCATGTAAATATTGTATTGTTGAAACCTTATTACTAAAATATTAGCGCAACAACTGCCAAGGTTATTTAGTCGTCAGAATTCTCAGGAAGAATTCGCTAAAGTATGCGATCTTATGATTGCTTCAGGGCTTGGCAAGAGTTTATCTGATCAATATAGAGTACCAGATCCAGTAAATAGATAAAGGCGAAGAGGATATACACCACGACTGTAGGTCTATTGTGCCTTTTGATTTTTATATCACTTATTTCAATTCCAAAGCCTTTAGAGCCTTTAATGTGGCTTTGCACAACTGCGTGAGATATGAATTTTAAGGCGATCCATCCAAATTTATTTGCTTGAAAAAGAGAGAAGAGAAGCGTAAAGTGCTTAACTACGTACATCAAGATATTATGGTATCTTTAATACCATACATAACAAATTAATTGACTTCATATAACTCCTGCCTTTAAAGTTTAATACACAGAGAAGCAATAGCCTTGAGTCCCATCAACATTTTACCAATACCAACAATACTCACAAGAATCACCAATCGCACAAACAACTCTGTAAGCTATGAGCGGTTAAAAAACCTGTAGTAGGTAGTAAAGTTGGTAAAAATGATGAAATTAGATTGCCATAAGCCGCGTGAAGATTCTACCCACTTTTCCCCTCACACCTACGGATACATGTGATCATACATCTCTGTAGCGCTCATTCAGCAGTGTCATATAAAAAAGTATATCTGTCCTGATCTAATATTCCCAATCGACGCCTGATGTAGCGTTGCCTTTTTTGATTCCTACTTTTAAAATTTCAAACAAAATCTTTTAATTTTTTAAATTTTTATTTTATTTTTTACATATTCGCATAAAATTTATTATAATTTATATAAATAAAAATATATTTAATTTAAAAATAATTAATATCTGAAAAAAGATTTATTAAAGAGAAACATTATTTATACATTTATACACATTATTGAAATAAATAATATTTACATTGAATTTGTAATATCTAAAAGAAAAGATTAATATTATCTGAAAAAATAAAATATATTAAATGCAAATAGAATTTACTCTGAAAGCAAAGACTAATTAAATAAAAATAATGATAAAATCTGAAAAGAAAGAATAATTAAATAAAATAAATAATAATATCCGAAAGAAAAGACAAATATTATATGATCATTTAAAATATAAAACAAACATTTGTTTTCACATATTATATTGGATTGTGCAGGGCGCCTTAAACGCATAAAATACATACATATGTACATATTTATTTGTGCGTATTATATTGGACTACGCAGTCCAATTTCAAACAACACACACTTTTTTCACATACTTACTTAAGGGGTTAAGCCACTCTAGAATTTTCGGAAAATTTAATTTTTTTTCAAATGATACATTATGGTCTCATAAATGTTATCCCGAAAGATTATGACAGTGAAAAAATGCTAAATGCCCCATTTTCGTTATCTAGTCGAATGCCGTTCGTTCGGCAGGGAGCCCACTCAAAACTTTAAACGCATTTATCTCATAACTGTTTTTTCTTCAAGTTGGCCGGAAACATAACTCAAAAAATTAACAACCGATTCACTTGAAATTTTGACAACATCTTCAGAAATACATTATCTACAGAAGTACGTAGGATTTTTTTATCTTGCATAGTTTGTTTTTTATTAACAAATTTCGAACAATTTTTTAGGCCAAATTGTTACTTGTCCCTTTAAAGACCCGCCATTTTGTCAAAAATGCATACATATATCGAAAAAATCCTACGTATTTCTGTGCTATTCACTTACAAGCGGAAACCGTTCAATAAAAAAATTACAGAAGCTGTGTGTTCGGCCGTGGTTCCCGAAAAAACGGAGACATCCTAGGGAGAACGCTGTGTAGCCGCCATTTATCAATTAATTTTTCTTCAAAAATAGTTATAAAATAGTTGTAAGCAGTTATGTGTAATAAATCCCTTTTGTTAAAAACCAGATTTAATAGTTTTCCCGAAAAAAATCTCAAAAAAGGCCTATTTTGTGACCCTCTAGAGCAGAGCCGCTCAAAATTTTTCATGCCTATACTCGGAGTATAGGCAAGCAAATGCAGTCGAAGCATGTACGCTATGACGCTAATTCTGCCAGCGTCAAAAATACACTCGAAATACAGGAATTCAGTTTCGAATAAGCATATGGAAGACTTAATGAGAATCAAAACTTACGATCGTGAAGTCGATATGGAAAAAATCTTGGAAAGTTAGAAAAAATTAACTTAAAATGTTGTTGTTCTTAATTGCTTTTTTAATCAAAAACCATATTTTTTTATTTTTTTCTAAATTTTTAATAACAAAATAACGAAATAGCACGATTTCACTCAGTGTACTAAGCAAGCGCGCGCACACAATCACACGCTAGCAGATATCAAATGTGTGATTGTATGCGTTGGTAAATAAATTGCGCATTATTTTGAACGGCTCTGCTCTAGAGTAGTCACATAAAATTCACTTACTTACCTTCCTGTTGTACGAGCCTCCTTTACGATGGTACAATCACGAATGACATGCGTTTTTCAATTGTTGTTTTATTACCCTTTTTGGGATTTTCTTTTGGCACTATTGACAATTATGTTTTCTCCTTCGCACTCATTCAAATAAATCAAGAAATGATTTAAGTAGGTAAACAAAAAATAACCCGAAAATATGCGTTGGTGTTAGTGATAGAGAAAAAATGTGTAGTTGTATTGAAATATTTGGCAAAAGTGTGTAGCCGTGGTTGGCAGGGCAGGCAGAACTTTAACCATCTTGGTTATAAGCATACTACTGCACCTATTCTCAAATAGACAATTACAGCCGCAGTGGATCGCACCACTTAAGACTATTTCTCAAAAATAACTAACCCGTTCGGATCCCAGTGTACAAACGAAATGTGTAAACGACAATCTTCTAAAAATGAAGCCAAAATACAATCTAGATATGCGGAAATGTGTTGTGCTGTCTACCTGCTCAGAAGCATATAGCTACAACCGCCAACATTACAAAAGGACCTTGAAAAAAAAACTCGCTAAATCATGAGGGAGATCCCGAAGAAGTCCAAAGTAGGTACAACCTGGGCTTACAAATCTAGCGTTGGAGGTGCTTTCATTCGACATACGAATTCACACAATGATTTCTTTTCCGGCGGCATTGCAAATGGCACGCAAACCTAATTTGGTAATATTTTGATACATTAATTCTTTCCGTCGCGGTGGTATAAAAACTATACCACTTCTTGGAATATATTTCCTACATATTTATATTTTCTAAAAAAAAATTATATCAAGTGTACGAAAGAGATAATTCAATATGTTTTTCATAAACGAAAATAGTGCAATAATGAATTTTCAAAAGGATCGCAATGAAAAATGGAGCAGAAAACATAATTCGCAAGAAATTTTCGAAAGCGACGACGAAGTTTCTCTAGTTCAGGTAATAAGTAACCATCAAATTTTGTGGAACCGCCAGAAGTATTTGCGGGCGCCAGACAGGAGCCTACTGATATTATCGAAAACACGCTATCCCACGACAATATTTCAATTTTCAACTTTACATACTGTTACGATTGAACACTAAAAATTATTGATCTTAACGTATTCCAAACTAATTTGTCTGCTGAACAAACCTGTAAGCCCTACATTCCAACAAATGCGTTAGAAATTCGTGTTTTTCTTGGAATCAAATTTTTGATGAGAATAAAACCCCAGGTCAGTTATCGAGACTACTGGTTTTAAGATATGTTGCTTCTTCTTCTTCTTTACTGGCGTAGACACCGCTTACGCGATTATAGCCGAGTCAACAACAACGCGCCAGTCGTTTCTTCTCTTCGCTACGTGGCGCCAATTGGATATTCCAAGCGAGGCCAGGTCCTTCTCCACTTGGTCCTTCCACCGGAGTGGAGGTCTTCCTCTTCCTCTGCTTCCTGCAGCGGGTACAGCGCCGAATACTTTCAGCGCTGGAGTGTTTTCATCCATCCGCACAACATGACCGACCGACTTATAGAGTTTGGTTTTTGTTCGTCGAGAGAGGACTTTACTTTCCAATTGCCTACTCAGTCCGAAGTAGCACCTGTTGGCAAGAGTAATCCTGCGTTGGATTTCCAGGCTGACATTGTTGGTGGTGTTAACGCTGGTTCCAAGATAGACGAAATTATCTACAACTTCAAAGTTATGACCGTCAACAGTGACGTGAGAGCCAAGTCGCGAGTGCGACGACTGTTTGTTTGATGACAGGAGATATTTCGTCTTGCCCTCGTTCACTGCCAGACCCATTTGCGTTGCTTCCTTGTTCAGTCTGGAGAAAGCAGAACTAACGGCGCGGGTGTTGAGACCAATGATTTCAATATCATCGGCATACGCCAGCAGCTGTACACTCTTATAAAAGATTGTACCTGCTCGATTCAGTTCTGCAGCTCGAACTATTTTCTCCAGCAGCAAATTTAAGAAGTCGCACGATAGGGAGTCGCCTTGTCTGAAACCTCGTTTGGTATCGAACGGCTGGGAGAGGTCCTTCCCGATCCTGACGGAGCTTTTCGTGTTGCCCAACGTCAGTTTACACAGCCGTATTAGTTTTGCGGGGATACCAAATTCAGACATCGCGGCATAAAGGCAGCTCCTTTTCGTGCTGTCGAAAGCAGCTTTGAAATCAACGAATAGGTGGTGAGTGTCGATTCTCCTTTCACGGGTCTTTTCCAAGATTTGGCGCATGATGAATATCTGGTCGGTTGTTGATTTACCAGGTCTGAAGCCACACTGATAAGGTCCAATCAGTTTGTTGACGGTGGGCTTTAATCTTTCACACAATACGCTTGATAGAACCTTGTACGCGATGTTGAGGAGGCTTATCCCACGGTAGTTGGCGCAGATTGTGGGGTCTCCTTTTTTATGGATTGGGTATAGCACATTTAAACTCCAGTCGCTGGGCATACTTTCATCCGACCATATTTTGCAAAGAAGCTGATGCATGCTCCTTATCAGTTCTTCGCCGCCGTGTTTGAATAGCTCGGCCGGCAATCCGTCGACCTCTGCCGCTTTGTTGTTCTTCAGGCAGGCTAGAGAAGTGTTCCCTCCATAGTCTAAGTATGCTCTGGGCATCGGTGGCTAGATCACCTTTGGGAGTTCTACAAGAGTATGCTCCGGTCTTGAAACCTTCTGTAAGCCGCCGCATTCTTTCGTAGAATTTTCGAGCATAACCCCTGTCGCCCAGCTTATCAAGCTGTTCGTACTCACGCATTTCGGCCTCTTTCTTCTTCTGTCTGCAAATGCGTCTCGCTTCCTTCTTCAACTCTCGGTATCTATCAAATCCCGCACGTGTTGTGGTCGATCGTAGCGTTGCGAGGTAGGCAGCCTGTTTTCTCTCCGCTGCGACCTGGCACTCCTCGTCGTACCAGCTGTTCTTTTGCACTTTCCGAAAGCCAATGGTTTCGGTTGCAGCTGTACGTAAGGAGTTTGAAATGCCGTCCTACAGTTCCCTTATACCGAGTTGTTGACGAGTGCTCTCAGAGAGCAGGAGTGCAAGCCGAGTGGAAAATCTTTCGGCTGTCTGTTGTGATTGCAGCTTCTCGACGTCGAACCTTCCTTGTGTTTGTTGGCGGGCGTTTTTTGCTGCACAGAGGCGGGTGCGAAATTTGGCTGCAACAATATAGTGGTCCGAGTCGATGTTAGGACCTCGGAGCGCACGCACATCTAAAACACTGGAGACGTGTCTTCCGTCTATCAAAACATGATCGATCTGGTTGGTGGTTTTTCGATACGGAGACAGCCAGGTAGCTTGATGTATCTTCTTATGCTGGAATCTAGTACTACAGATAACCATATTTCGGGCCCCGGCGAAGTCGATCAGCCTCATCCCATTTGGGGATGTTTCCTCCTGGAGGCTGAATTTACCGACCGTAGTGCCAAAGATACCTTCTTTGCCCACCCTGGCGTTGAAGTCGCCAAGCACGATTTTGACATCGTGGCGGGGGCATCTCTCATAGGTGCGCTCCAAGCACTCATAAAAAGCATCTTTGGTCATATCGTCCTCTTCTTCCGTCGGGGCGTGGGCGCAAATCAGCGATATGTTGAAGATCCTCGCTTTGATGCGGATTGTGGCTAGACGTTCATTCTCCGGTCTGAATGATAATACTCGGCGACGGAGTCTCTCTCCCACCACAAATCCCACACCAAACTTGCGCTCCTTTATATGGCCACTGTAGTAAATGTCACAAGGACCTACTCGTCTCTGTCCTTGTCCCGTCCATCGCATTTCTTGGACGGCGGTGATGTCAGCCTTTATTTTCACGAGGACATCAACCAGCTGGGCAGCGGCACCTTCCCAATTAAGGGACCGGACATTCCAGGTGCGTGCCCTCAAATCATAGTCCTTATTTCGTTTGCCATGGTCGTCATCAAAAGGGGGTGTGTTTGCTTTTCATTGGGGGTGTTTTTTTACGTGGCGGGTCCCAAACCCAGCGCACAACCCTAAGTAGGGGATATTTCGCCCTCTCACTTTAGCTCGCCTTCAAACGGATGTTCTTAGGCTACCCAGAGGATACTTGGTCAAAGATCGGAAGTCGTGAGCTGCTTGAGTCATATGTAAAAGAATCGTTTCTGGCCACTCCCAAGTGAATGGCGATCAGAGAACTTTCCTCACTTGCGTGAACTTCTACACATGACTCCATCCTCCAGATGGAGGATTTAAGTTATGCTTCAATGCGGGCGAGTATCTTGCGGTTGATGAATTAATGGTTTGAAAGGCATTCTTCAAGATAGATAAATGAGAATTTGTTTTTTATAGAATTGATTGTTTTTGTAGGTAGTTTAACTCTAATTTTAGTAGTACATGCCGAAAAAGCCAATAAAAAGCGATGGTTCTCGAAAAGAAATCGATAAGCCGGAAATTATACACGATTATAATATGCACATGAATAACGTTGGCAAGTTAGATCAGCTAAAGAAATACTATGAACTGAATAGGAAAAGCCGCAAATGGTGACACGGAATATTTTTTAACTTTCTGGATGTCGCAGTTGTTAATGCTTTTATTGCCAAAAATCACTTCAAACTGGATATAATTTCAACCCTATGTAATGATGGAAAGAAAATAAAATGAAAACTGTACGTCGCATAAAAAAATAAAATAAACCGTTTGTAGACCAGTCAGAACCACTTTAAGTAGATGTGCATACTGCAGCATGAAGGGACACTAACGGAGAACTCCGTAGATGTGCTCTACTTGCAATGTGCCACTTTGCCTTAGCAAAACGAAATATTGTTTCAGTGAATTTCACAAATAAAACGAGCACAATACGCGCGGTAGTATAAGAATTATACTATATCCTTGCACAGGAACCTGGAAGGATAATTTATTTATGTTTATATTTTATTTCAATAAATTTTTGGAATGAATGAAATAAAATAAAATATATGTTTATTTTTTAGCGATTTCTTGGAAAGAGTTAATATGCAAAATTTTTGAAACATGCTTTTATGTATTAAATAATCAATATGCATGCCTAACGAAATATCCACTCTGCTTATCAATATGTGCGCACTATTCTATTTAGATAATATATGCATATATTGTAACTGGTGATCCAAATGGAGGTATATCCTCGCATAAGTCGTGTTAAGTTATTTTCTTTCAGTATTATGATGTAAAGAATGTGTCTCGCACGTTTCGCTCAACTTATGGTCAACATAATCGACCTACTGAGTGTACTATTCGCAACAACATTATCCATATTGAGACCTAGCATTCATTATTGAATAATTATTGAATTCGACCAAATGGACCACGTTCAGTACACAATGAAGAAAATATAGCACCCGTATCTGAAAATCGAGATCTTAAATTGAAAGCGTACAAAATACAACTTGTGCAAGAACTGAAGTCGCTCGACCTTCACAAGCGACACCGGTCCGCTCATGGGTTCTTGAAAAGTTCCAAGAAAATCTGACGTTTTCCAGTCAAATTTTTTTCAGCAATTTGTATATCAACAGGCAAAATTGCCGTATTTGGGACGAAGAGCAACTAAAGAGATTTAAGAGCTGCCATTTCATCCAGAAAAAACAACGGTTCGGTTTGTGGGCCGGTGAAATCATCGGTCCATATTCCTTCAAAAATGATGGCGGTGAGAACGTAAAGCGACATTTTCGCTATGATAACTGATTTGATGCCCGAAGTTGAAGCTCGTGATCTCGGCGACATTTGGTTTCTATCGCTGGATTTATTCATTGGTGAGCAAATAATTTCTTTTTTTGGGCCAGTTGATTGGCTATGAAGATAAAGCTATATCACACCATTACACTTTTGTCTATGGGGATATGTAAAGTCTAAAGTATCGCACGTGTCATTCTCCAAATACCAGTTGAAATGCTCGAACGAGTCACCGAAAATTGGACTCAACGGATGGACCATCTGAGATGTAGTCGCAGCCAACATTTGAAAGAGATAATCTTTAAAAAATAAATTTCAAACAATGTTTTTTCGACATTAAACATTCCCCATTAATTTTTTTTGCGTTTTTTCTTTAAAGTAATAATCACAAGCCCACTTAACGGGGTTTTCTATAAGAGCGATAAAATTTTTTTTTTTAAGTAATACAAAAATGGGATATCAATAAAATTTTTTATTCGTGTGAAAGTACATTAAATGCCATCATGTATGGAACTCGGTTTCTTTTGCATGGCCACCACGAGCAAGCTTCAGAAGTGCTGACGCTGAACCCAATTTAGGACGGTTTTCAAGCATAAATCGGCTGATAATGCTGCACTTTCACGTTCGATATTCGTACGAAATTCATCAATCGTCGCTGGCTTGTTGCCATAGACCATAGACGTAGCCCCACAAGAAATAGTCTAACGACGACACAACGCACGACCGTGGCGGCCAATTGACTGGACCATTTCGTGAGATAACATGTTCACTAGGGTGTGTCATTCTGAGGCAACCTTTTTTTTCAACTGAAAAACAGGCTCAAAACTTTCGAAAATGTGTAAAAAAAAGTCACTCAAAAGATGAGCTCCTAATATTAATATTAAGAGGTGTCTATTTCAAATTTTCTGTTTTCTAGACTAAAATCGGAATCGAGTTTACCAGCCCTACTGGCAGCCATCGCGTGCACATATAAAACCTCCGCACAATAACCGCCACAAAAAAAAATGTTTTTTTTTTTCATGTTATTAATATGGAAAACAGAAAATTTGAAATAGGAACCTCTTAATATTAATATTAAGAGCTCATCTTTTGAGTGACTTTTTTTTACACATTTTTGAAAGTTTTGATCCTGTTTTTCAGTTGAAAAAAAAGGTTGTCTCAGAATGACACACCCTAATGTTCACCCCAACTTGGTTTTTAATAACTCGATTGTGACAGTTGCTGTGTGACTTGTGGCGTCGTCCTATTCGAACCGCTCTTATTTGGTACCGCTCTTATTGAAACCCCCGCTCTTTAAGTTGAGGCCTCTAACTCCGAATTTCGATAGTAAATTTTAATAATTTCGACTCGTTGTTGGATCGTATGTCTTTCCATAATGAAATGGTCAACCTTACTGAAGAGAAATGTCGAAAGAACGGGAAAAATGGTTTGTTGTCCCTATTGGTCTACTTTTGTTGCGTAGCTATTGAAAAACACGTTACTAACCAACAAAAAAAAAACAAGGTTGTATAAGAACAACAATCGTCTTAAATAACTTTAACATTACAAGTCTAAATGGCAGCCAAGACGTGGTAAATCTTACAACAAAAACATTTTTTTCATAACCGCAGACGCACATTCAGCAAGCGACTTCGCTTCATTCATAAAAACAGATTCTATAACTTTTCATCGAACATACCTTTGTCTACAAGCGTCTTTTCGCGACGGAGACAAAAGTTAAAAATTATAAATTGAACAACTTATTGATGATCCTTATGGAAGGGAAAAGTCAATACAAACTCGCAAATACCAGAAAATATAAAATTTGTAACAAAGTTCTTGTCGGTTTAAAATATTTGCCAATACTAAAGTATATTTCCTTGGCTCGCAAAATCAGCAAACTCTTACATACGAGGTTTGACAATTAAGTAATGAGACTGATTTTATCGCCGCGCTTGTGGTAAACCTGTGACCTTCACCCTTTCTCTTTTTCCGGCATCCCTGCCCTCTCCATTGACATATGTACCATCGCTCTAGCTTGTTTAGTTCGCCTGCTGTGTCAAGTTGAGTAGACGTGTGTTTGTAGTGCTCGTCACGAAAATGGAAAAACGAAATCAAGAGCAACGCGTCGCGATAAAATTTGGGCCAGATTGGGCGAAACAGCTTCGGAAACGTACGCTAAAATTGTAAGAGTGTATGGTGATAGTGCTCTTACTCCCGGAAACCAAATGCCAAGGCTCACAGTGGTTGTCTCCGCGCGCCCCCCGCCCGATAAAAGCTCGCATGAGCAAGTCGAAGTTGAAAACGATGATTATTGCCTTTTTGAGAGCCGTGGAATCGTCCACAAAGAATTCGTTCCACCGGGGAAAACTGTGAATCAAGTTTACTATTGCCAAGTACTCAAAAGATTGCGAAAACGAGTCAATAGGGTGCGCTCAGACATCGCTCGTAACTGGAATCGCCGTGTTGCAACAGCCGCTTTATTCGCCCGACATGTCACCCTGTGACTTTTTTTTGTTTCCTAATACAAAATCGGTGGTCAAAGGAACCAATTAGAGTCGATTACGGACATCCAGGCGGCCACAACGAGGGTTATCGCGGACATCCCATTCGAAGCGTTCCAGAAATGTTACGAAGCGTAGAAAAACGAGGTGGAATCGCTGTATAGCTGCCCAAGGGAACTATTTTGAAGGGGATGGCAGAGTTGTAGAATAATTTTCAAATATATGGTTTTTATGGAATCAGTCTCATTACTTAATTGTCATACCTCGTAAACATATATATTTACTATGGTTTGTTACGGCAAAGCTATTGAAACGACAAGAGAACCGGTGACAATCGTCACAAAGAAATAATGTAAAGAATTCTTATTTTGTAGGTGTAATCTATATATATAAAAATGAAATGGTGTATAGTTGTAACGCTAAAACTCGAAAACGGCTGAACCAAATGAAATACTTCCTTTGGGGGATTTGTTTGTTATTACCACGCGCAGGTCATGTCTTAAACTCAGAATAAAATATTAAGGGGGCGTGGCACCTCCCATACAAATAGAATTTTCCAAGTCGAATATCTTCAAAAGTGTTTAAGGTAGGAACATGAAAATTGGTACAGAGCTACAGGATAACAACACCGCTCTCACCTATAAAACCGGGGGCTATCGAATAAGGGGGCGTGGTACCCCCCATACAAACTAAATTTTTTAAGCAGAATATCTGTGAAGGGAAGAAGGGTTCAAGGTAGGGACCTGAAAATTGGTATAGACCTATATGGTATAAAAAGCCTTCTTACACATAAAAGAAGGGATAATCGGAAAAGGGGGCGTGGCACCTCCCATACAAACTGAGCTTTTCAAGGTGAATATCTTCAAAACTGTTTAAGGTAGGAACATGAAAATTGGTATAGAGCTATTGGAAACAACACCATTCTCACCCATAAAGCTTGGCGTTATCAAAAAAGGGGACGTGGTACCTCCCTTACAATCTTTAATTATTTTGGTTGTTAATCCACCATATATTTATCTCATTTTCCACCTAGCACGACATTTTGGTTGTTCTTGCTGCAGCGATTATATGGTAATTTTGGTTGTGTTACGTGCTATTTTTGGTTTAAGGAAATGGCAGTTTTATGAAACAAACACAAATTAAATTAAACGTCAATTTTGCTTTGCAATCGAACACGCAAAATTTAGAGGGCAATAAAAATGCGCCTTGCTTTACTGATATATTGATATATTTTGTTTTAAAAAGTGAGTTATTTAGTGAAAGTGATTTAGCGTGTTGGCGAATACCGATTTATGTACATTGGAATTTATCATTCAATTGATCTGCTTCCTTAGTTTAATTCATTCATTTTTGGAGTTTTCAAAGGTAAGTTATTGGTCCGTAAAACCTTATATGAACTTTATGCAAATGAATGATCATTTCCAATTAGATATTTGTTACGATGTCAAGAATCAGTACGTATGGTAACACTTCTCGGAGTTCCCAGGCCGCAAGGAGAACACGAAATAGCAGAGCACGTCAAAGGGAAAGTGTTATTGAGAAGGTATCACCACGAAATAGACTGCTGGAGAGTAGCACGCACCAGTTAGAAGATGTCAACCAAACATACAATCAGCAAGAACGATTGAGAAGAAGGGAAGTTCACAATCAGCAACAACGATCGAGAAGAAAGGAAGTTCGTGCTCGCCAAAGTCATGAAGTAAGATCACAATATGCGATTATTCTTTTGTGAACTTTGAACGGGCAGGTTTTCGATATGATCCAAACATTCAATATAGCGCATCTGTTCAAATCGGTCAGATGTCAGTAGTTTGTCAATATTTCAATGCAGTGAAATTTAAAAATGAACCGTTGCCAGAATTGCTTCCACCACCACAGCCATTGTTCCAGCTGCTTTATGGTGAATCTCCTCACTCGAGCCATTTCTTAAAGCAAATTGTAAATGAACAAAACTACAATCCAACGTTTAAGGTATTTTTGCCAAACAATATTCGACAGAAACTACAGAGCTTTCCTCCAATTATACACGTTCATGGGCAAATGTTTCATCTCGCTGGATCGCTGTTGCCGCATCCAGATCAAGAACACAAATATCTCCAAATTTACTTTCTGGGAGATTCACATGATGAAGTAAATCGGCGTTGTGCTATCTTCAATACAACGAAAAGAGAAATAATCGAACAATTGCAGCAAATGTTACACGAACACAATGGCCTCATTAAACTGTTTACGATTTCGTTGGAACGTATGCCAACAGATGATCATAGTATAATCATACAAGCGGGCAAAAGACCAACAGGGTCACATGAAAGACAATATAATGCACCTACAGTTAGCGAAATATCAGTTGTTGTTGTTGGAGAAAATTTGCAGTCGCGTGATATTGTTATCAAACGTAGAAATCAAAACGCACTAAAACGGATAAGTGAGACACATCGGTCTTACGACGCAATGCAATATCGGCTCATGTTCTGCCGTAGAGAAGACGGATATCACTTAGGATATAAGATGATAAATCCGGTGAATGGTTAGTAAAAAAAAATTTTTGTTTGCTACTTCATATAGGTAATTTAAGCTTTTAGGTGTCGAGACAAATAAAGAAGTCAGTTCAATGAAGTTTTACGCATATCGAATGATTATTCGCCAAACCTATGACAACCATTTACTGAGATATGGACGGTTATTTCAACAGTATGCAGTTGACATGTATGTTAAAGTTGAGACAGAACGACTTAATTACATGCAATACAATCAGTCGAAGTTGCGATTTGAAGAGTATATTCACTTAAGAGATGCAATGAATGGTGATGCGGATATTACAGATATTGGTCGACTCTATATTTTACCATCGACATACATTGGCAGTCCTAGACACATGCATGAGTACTCCCAGGATGCGATGACTTACGTGCGCAATTATGGACGGCCGGATTTGTTTGTTACATTAACTTGCAATCCAAAATGGCCAGACATTACGAATCTATTGCATCCCGGTCAATCACCAAGCGATCGCCACGATGTTACAGCACGCGTGTTTAAACAAAAACTCAGATGTTTGATGGACTTTATTACGAAACAACGTGTATATGGCACTGTTCGATGCTGAATGTACTCATTGGAGTGGCAGAAGAGAGGTTTGCCCCACACACACATTCTTCTTTTGATGGTGGAGAAAATTACACCTGACCAAATTGATGATATCATTTCCGCCGAAATTCCTGATGTTGAAATAGATCCAGAGTTGCACGAAGTGGTGATGGCCAATATGGTTCATGGGCCATGCGGAGAACACGATCCATCTTCGGTTTGTATGTCGGACAGTAAATGCAAAAAACGCTGTCCCCGTGCTTTTCTTTCGGAAACTCAAACTGGAAACGACGGATACCCTCTCTATCGGCGTCGCTCACCCGCTGACAATGGCAGAACATTCATCACTCAATTGAAAGGAAAGAATTTCGTGGTTGATAACACATGGATCGTTCCATATTCGCCAATTTTGTCTAAGGCATTCAAAACACATATAAATGTTGAGTATTGCAGTTCAATAAAATTAATTAAGTATGTTTACAAATATGTCACCAAAGGAAGCGATATGGCGGTTATTGGCGTTGAACGAGATGAAATTAGCAAATTTCAAATGGGCAGGTATGTGAACTGCAATGAAGCAATCTGGAGAATATTTTCATTTGCAATTCATGAACGCCATCCTACTGTTGTGCATCTGTCAGCTCATTTGGAGAATGGCCAGCGAGTTTATTTCAACGCAGAGAACATAGTACAGCGAACGGAAATACCACCAGCAACCACTTTAACAAGTTTCTTTGCAACTTGCGCCAGTGATCCGTTCGCGAGAACATTGCTTTACTCGGAGATGCCTCGGTATTATACATGGAATGCATCGTCTTTCCCCCGGCGCAACATAACCCTGGCGGTTCATTTTTAAATTTGACTGCATTGCAATATTGACAAACTACTGACATCTGACCGATTTGAACAGATGCGATATATTGAATGTTTGGATCATATCGAAAACCTGCCCGTTCAATGTTTACAAAAGAAAGATTTGTAAAAATTTTGTTAAAGTATACACAATGAAATTAGGAAAAATCATTCATATTCTATTAAAACCAATACCGGTGTAATTTTTGAAATGAAAAAAAAATCTATTTTGGGCAGAACGAAGTTTTCCGGATCAGCTAGTATTAAGTAAATGTTAAAATTTCACGTCGTGAATTCCTTCGTTATGGGATGAATTTCCTGGTGGAAATTTTACAAATGCTCGCCCTCGATACTTCTCTTTCCATTGTGTTACAAATGTACATTTCGATGTACGAGTATGTACGCATCGAAAGCTTCCAGCATGTGCTCTTATTCAAAGTTCATACATTTTTACCTGAGCATCGAAAGCTTCCAGCATGTGCTCTCATTCAGAGTTCATACGTTTTTACCTGAGTAAGCCTCACATGATTGGAATCAATGCTACATTACTCAAGTAATATTGGGTTGACAAAAAAGTCTTGCGGTATTTTCGCTAGTTGGCGCTGAAAGCGCGTAGTTCTAGCTGTATTCGTCGCATCGGGTCATGCTATACCTTTTTGGAGAGCTCATTTCACGCGCTAACACGTGTTTGATTGATTGTCGTTTCTTTTAAGTAAGTTATAGCGTTGCAAACATGGAGCACAATAAAGAGAAAATACGGCATGTTTTACAGTACTACTACGATAAAGGCAAAAATGCATGTCAAGCCGCGAATAAAATTTGTGCAGTTTATGGACCCGATACAGTTTCAATTTCCACCGCACAACAGTGGTTTCAACGTTTTCGTTCTGGTCGAAGATGCGCCACACTCCGGAAGGCGAATTGATTCAATAAAAATACTGCAAGACTTTTTTGACAACCCAATTTATTGGTTCGGTTGAAACAACGCACTTAGCTGATATTATTTGATTTAAACCGAAGTGGTTTACTCTGTCCTGTCGGTACTTGACGCCATCAATAATGTTGTGTATGATCAGCCGAGTTGATTTGATTATGTTTTCGGCACGAGTGTTTGACCTGCAGCTCTCTAATTGGGACCAATAATACCACCTTATAAGGTCATACAAAAAAGGGGATAGGAAAGAAAAAATATATTCTAAAAAATCTTTCTCTAATGAGATAGAGAATACGGCAGAAACGTCTCAATGTAGGAAACTATTGATACAAGCGGTGTATAGCGTTGAATATCTTCAGAAACGAAATCACAACTGGACGACATCCAGTAAAGAGTCTTCAGGCCAACCAATGGATAACCACAAGACACAAAACGGTGGAGACAAAATAACAATGTACATAGGGCCATAAAAAGTTTCAAGCCTTTTAAATCGCCGCGATCTTACGTTTTATTCCCGGCTTGATTGCAACAGTCTCAGAACAACATAATAAATTGGTTAGTAACCTTTATTAAATGCGCGCAGGAATTAAATATACTTCTTCATTTTGGAAGAAAGTCAAAGTAATTTATATACAAAAGGCGGGCAAAAGCTCACAACAAGTTCAAAGGGCTTCAGACTAATTAATCTCTCCCTTTTTTAATTTAGAAAGACCCAGAAAAACTGGCTGTTTTGCAGCATGCGTATCCTAAAGGAAAATCCACAGAAAGGTCACAGAGGCCTGTGGTAACAAAAAAAGAAAAATCTATGGAGATAAAAAAAAACATCCAGCCTAATGCCTTACGATTTGGACATCTCTGAACCTTTTGGAAAAATTTCAACAGATGCAACAGACATGGACAGGTTAATAATTTGAACGTTGGGAGCTTTAACGAAGTTCCGTCCGAAGAAATCTCTGTGTGGAAAATAAAAAACGAGGTAAGGCGAATGGAAATCAAACAAAGATCAGCTAGTGCTTGCATCAGTCGTGCTCTTCCAACTACGTCAAGTCAGGAACTAAAGGCCTAACTATAATGTGCATAGGCTAGCTTAAGCCAGCGTAAGCAACTGTCCGAATACACACAAATTGTATGTTGCAACTATAATGTACTTTACATCAAGTTTCGTCAAGTTTTTTCAAACGTCATTTGCTTAAGGAAAATGCGAAACTGGTCGCATCTTCCGTACGGAATCAGCTGTTTTCGCTTTTTGTCAACAGATACATCATTTTGAATTTGAAGATGTAGGACGACGAATGTTTTATACAAAGTTTAGACGAAAATACTGAAAAATGAAATGTTTTTACGTCAAAGTATGCCTCTTATTTCAATCGCGTGTATATAAAAAAAAAAAAAATGTGGTCAATCCCCTTCATTTCTAGGAATCGTACAACAAAACCATCCTACCTCCTCTTCCTGTTTATTTCCCTCACTGAACATGACCGAACTCTTCTTTTTAATTTCACTACTTTTTGTTAATATGCATATTCCGTCTAACAGAGAAGTAAGCATTTTAATTGTTTTTAAATATTTTAATTTTCTAGTCATTTTTGCAAAATCCAGACGAAATATATAATCAAAGCACGAATTGTTTATTGACCATTTTCTCTTCTGCATGTAAGTACATTATAGTTATTCTAAAGTCTATTCTCCGCTCCTTATGCATTTGACAGACTTTTCGTTAATTTTTTGACAGTAACATACGGCTGCATATGCATATTATAGTTAGGCCTTAAACATTATTTTACGTATACTCCCAACATACTTGTTATGTAAACCACTGGCAGTGAAATCAGCTCTTAGACTAACAGCCCTATTCTGAAAAAACCTCTCAACTGAGTTGAGAGGAAATATTTGAGAGATTTCTTGTGAGGCATAATTTGTGAGGCTATTCTTGCTCAAATTTCATAAGAAAAAAGCTTAAAAAAGCCTAAAAAACCTGGAAGGATAATTTATTTATGTTTATATTTTATTTCAATAAATTTTTGGAATGAATGAAATAAAATAAAATATATGTTTATTTTTCAGCGATTTCTTGGAAAGAGTTAATATGCAAAATTTTTGAAACATGCTTTTATGTATTAAATAATCAATATGCATGCCTAATGAAATATCCGCTCTGCTTATCAATATGTGCGCACTATTCTATTTAGATAATATATGCATATATTGTAACTGGTGATCCAAATGGAGGTATATCCTCGCGTAAGTCGTGTTAAGTTATTTTCTTTCAGTATTATGATGTAAAGAATGTGTCTCGCACGTTTCGCTCAACTTATGGTCAACATAATCGACCTACTGAGTGTACTATTCGCAACAACATTATCCATATTGAGACCTAGCATTCATTATTGAATAATTATTGAATTCGACCAAATGGACCACGTTCAGTACACAATGAAGAAAATATAGCACCCGTATCTGAAAATCGAGATCTTAAATTGAAAGCGTACAAAATACAACTTCTGCAAGAACTGAAGTCGCTCGACCTTCACAAGCGACACCGGTCCGCTCATGGGCTCTTGAAAAGTTCCAAGAAAATCTGACGTTTTCCAGTCAAATTTTTTTTCAGCAATTTGTATATCAACAAGCAAAATTGCCGTATTTGGGACGAAGAGCAACTAAAGAGATTTAAGAGCTACCATTTCATCCAGAAAAAACAACGGTTCGGTTTTTGGGCCGGAGGAATCATCGGTCCATATTCCTTCAAAAATGATGGCGGTGAGAACGTAAAGCGACATTTTCGCTATGATAACTGATTTGATGCCCGAAGTTGAAGCTCGTGATCTCGGCGACATTTGGTTTCAACAAGACGGCGCCACTTCCCGAACAAAGGATCTATCGCTGGATTTATTCATTGATGAGCAAATAATTTCTCGTTTTGGGCCAGTCGATTGGCTATGAAGATAAAGCTGTATCACACCATTACACTTTTGTCTATGGGGATATGTAAAGTCTAAAGTATCGCACGTGTCATTCTCCAAATACCAGTTGAAATGCTCGAACGAGTCACCGAAAATTGGACTCAACGGATGGACCATCTGAGATGTAGTCGCAGCCAACATTTGAAAGAGATAATCTTTAAAAAAATAAATTTCAAACAATGTTTTTTCGACATTAAACATTCCCCATTAATTTTTTTTGCGTTTTTTCTTTAAAGTAATAATCACAAGCCCACTTAACGGGGTTTTCTATAAGAGCGATAAAATTTTTGTTTTTAAGTAATACAAAAATGGGATATCAATAAAATTTTTTATTCGTGTGAAAGTACATTAAATGCCATCATGTATGGAACTCGGTTTCTTTTGCATGGCCACCACGAGCAAGCGTCAGAAGTGCTGACGCTGAACCCAATTTAGGACGGTTTTCAAGCATAAATCGGCTGATAATGCTGCACTTTCACATTCGATATTCGTACGAAGTTCATCAATCGTCGCTGGCTTGTTGCCATAGACCATAGACGTAGCCCCACAAGAAATAGTCTAACGACGACACAACGCACGACCGTGGTGGCCAATTGACTGGACCATTTCGTGAGATAACATGTTCACTAGGGTGTGTCATTCTGAGGCAACCTTTTTTTTCAACTGAAAAATAGGCTCAAAACTTTCGAAAATGTGTAAAAAAAAGTCACTCAAAAGATGAGCTCCTAATATTAATATTAATATTAATATTAGGTGTCTATTTCAAATTTTCTGTTTTCTAGACTAAAATCGGAATCGAGTTTACCAGCCCTACTGGCAGCCATCGCATGCACATATAAAACCTCCGCACAATAACCGCCACAAAAAAAAAATGTTTTTTTTTCATGTTATTAATATGGAAAACAGAAAATTTGAAATAGGAACCTCTTAATATTAATATTAAGAGCTCATCTTTTGAGTGACTTTTTTTTACACATTTTTGAAAGTTTTGATCCTGTTTTTCAGTTGAAAAAAAAGGTTGTCTCAGAATGACACACCCTAATGTTCACCCCAACTTGGTTTTTAATAACTCGATTGTGACAGTTGCTGTGTGACTTGTGGCGTCGTCCTATTCGAACCGCTCTTATTTGGTACCGCTCTTATTGAAACCCCCGCTCTTTAAGTTGAGGCCTCTAACTCCGAATTTCGATAGTAAATTTTAATAATTTCGACTCGTTGTTGGATCGTATGTCTTTCCATAATGAAATGGTCAACCTTACTGAAGAGAAATGTCGAAAGAACGGGAAAAATGGTTTGTTGTCCCTATTGGTCTACTTTTGTTGCGTAGCTATTGAAAAACACGTTACATAACCAACAAAAAAAAAACAAGGTTGTATAAGAACAACAATCGTCTTAAATAACTTTAACATTACAAGTCTAAATGGCAGCCAAGACGTGGTAAATCTTACAACAAAAACATTTTTTTCATAACCGCAGACGCACATTCAGCAAGCGACTTCGCTTCATTCATAAAAACAGATTCTATAACTTTTCATCGAACATACCTTTGTCTACAAGCGTCTTTTCGCGACGGAGACAAAAGTTAAAAATTATAAATTGAACAACTTATTGATGATCCTTATGGAAGGGAAAAGTCAATACAAACTCGCAAATACCAGAAAATATAAAATTTGTAACAAAGTTCTTGTCGGTTTAAAATATTTGCCAATACTAAAGTATATTTTCTTGGCTCGCAAAATCAGCAAACTCTTACATACGAGGTTTGACAATTAAGTAATGAGACTGATTTTATCGCCGCGCTTGTGGTAAACCTGTGACCTTCACCCTTTCTCTTTTTCCGGCATCCCTGCCCTCTCCATTGACATATGTACCATCGCTCTAGCTTGTTTAGTTCGCCTGCTGTGTCAAGTTGAGTAGACGTGTGTTTGTAGTGCTCGTCACGAAAATGGAAAAACGAAATCAAGAGCAACGCGTCGCGATAAAATTTGGGCCAGATTGGGCGAAACAGCTTCGGAAACGTACGCTAAAATTGTAAGAGTGTATGGTGATAGTGCTCTTACTCCCGGAAACCAAATGCCAAGGCTCACAGTGGTTGTCTCCGCGCGCCCCCCGCCCGATAAAAGCTCGCATGAGCAAGTCGAAGTTGAAAACGATGATTATTGCCTTTTTGAGAGCCGTGGAATCGTCCACAAAGAATTCGTTCCACCGGGGAAAACTGTGAATCAAGTTTACTATTGCCAAGTACTCAAAAGATTGCGAAAACGAGTCAATAGGGTGCGCTCAGACATCGCTCGTAACTGGAATCGCCGTGTTGCAACAGCCGCTTTATTCGCCCGACATGTCACCCTGTGACTTTTTTTTGTTTCCTAATACAAAATCGGTGGTCAAAGGAACCAATTAGAGTCGATTACGGACATCCAGGCGGCCACAACGAGGGTTATCGCGGACATCCCATTCGAAGCGTTCCAGAAATGTTACGAAGCGTAGAAAAACGAGGTGGAATCGCTGTATAGCTGCCCAAGGGAACTATTTTGAAGGGGATGGCAGAGTTGTAGAATAATTTTCAAATATATGGATTTTATGGAATCAGTCTCACTACTTAATTGTCATACCTCGTAAACATATATATTTACTATGGTTTGTTACGGCAAAGCTATTGAAACGACAAGAGAACCGGTGACAATCGTCCCAAAGAAATAATGGAAAGAATTCTTATTTTGTAGGTGTAATCTATATATATAAAAATGAAATGGTGTATAGTTGTAACGCTAAAACTCGAAAACGGCTGAACCAAATGAAATACTTCCTTTGGGGGATTTGTTTGTTATTACCACGCGCAGGTCATGTCTTAAACTCAGAATAAAATATTAAGGGGGCGTGGCACCTCCCATACAAATAGAATTTTCCAAGTCGAATATCTTCAAAAGTGTTTAAGGTAGGAACATGAAAATTGGTACAGAGCTACAGGATAACAACACCGCTCTCACCTATAAAACCGGGGGCTATCGAATAAGGGGGCGTGGTACCCCCCATACAAACTAAATTTTTTAAGCAGAATATCTGTGAAGGGAAGAAGGGTTCAAGGTAGGGACCTGAAAATTGGTATAGACCTATATGGTATCAAAAGCCTTCTTAGACATAAAAGAAGGGATAATCGGAAAAGGGGGCGTGGCACCTCCCATACAAACTGAGCTTTTCAAGGTGAATATCTTCAAAACTGTTTAAGGTAGGAACATGAAAATTGGTATAGAGCTATTGGAAACAACACCATTCTCACCCATAAAGCTTGGCGTTATCAAAAAAGGGGACGTGGTACCTCCCTTACAATCTTTAATTATTTTGGTTGTTAATCCACCATATATTTATCTCATTTTCCACCTAGCACGACATTTTGGTTGTTCTTGCTGCAGCGGTTATATGGTAATTTTGGTTGTGTTACGTGCTATTTTTGGTTTAAGGAAATGGCAGTTTTATGAAACAAACACAAATTAAATTAAACGTCAATTTTGCTTTGCAATCGAACACGCAAAATTTAGAGGGCAATAAAAATGCGCCTTGCTTTACTGATATATTGATATATTTTGTTTTAAAAAGTGAGTTATTTAGTGAAAGTGATTTAGCGTGTTGGCGAATACCGATTTATGTACATTGGAATTTATCATTCAATTGATCTGCTTCCTTAGTTTAATTCATTCATTTTTGGAGTTTTCAAAGGTAAGTTATTGGTCCGTAAAACCTTATATGAACTTTATGCAAATGAATGATCATTTCCAATTAGATATTTGTTACGATGTCAAGAATCAGTACGTATGGTAACACTTCTCGGAGTTCCCAGGCCGCAAGGAGAACACGAAATAGCAGAGCACGCCAAAGGGAAAGTGTTATTGAGAAGGTATCACCACGAAATAGACTGCTGGAGAGTAGCACGCACCAGTTAGAAGATGTCAACCAAACACACAATCAGCAAGAACGATTGAGAAGAAGGGAAGTTCACAATCAGCAACAACGATCGAGAAGAAAGGAAGTTCGTGCTCGCCAAAGTGATGAAGTAAGATCACAATATGCGATTATTCGACGACAACAGCGGCAACATCTTTCTTTTGTGAACTTTGAACGGGCAGGTTTTCGATATGATCCAAACATTCAATATAGCGCATCTGTTCAAATCGGTCAGATGTCAGTAGTTTGTCAATATTTCAATGCAGTCAAATTTAAAAATGAACCGTTGCCAGAATTGCTTCCACCACCACAGCCATTGTTCCAGCTGCTTTACGGTGAATCTCCTCACTCGAGCCATTTCTTAAAGCAAATTGTAAATGAACAAAACTACAATCCAACGTTTAAGGTATTTTTGCCAAACAATATTCGACAGAAACTACAGAGCTTTCCTCCAATTATACACGTTCATGGGCAAATGTTTCATCTCGCTGGATCGCTGTTGCCGCATCCAGATCAAGAACACAAATATCTCCAAATTTACTTTCTGGGAGATTCACATGATGAAGTAAATCGGCGTTGTGCTATCTTCAATACAACGAAAAGAGAAATAATCGAACAATTGCAGCAAATGTTACACGAACACAATGGCCTCATTAAACTGTTTACGATTTCGTTGGAACGTATGCCAACAGATGGTCATAGTATAATCATACAAGCGGGCAAAAGACCAACAGGGTCACATGAAAGACAATATAATGCACCTACAGATAGCGAAATATCAGTTGTTGTTGTTGGAGAAAATTTGCAGTCGCGTGATATTGTTATCAAACGTAGAAATCAAAACGCACTAAAACGGATAAGTGAGACACATCGGTCTTACGACGCAATGCAATATCGGCTCATGTTCTGCCGTAGAGAAGACGGATATCACTTAGGATATAAGATGATAAATCCGGTGAATGGTTAGTAAAAAAAATTTTTGTTTGCTACTTCATATAGGTAATTTAAGCTTTTAGGTGTCGAGACAAATAAAGAAGTCAGTTCAATGAAGTTTTACGCATATCGAATGATGATTCGCCAAACCTATGACAACCATTTACTGAGATATGGACGGTTATTTCAACAGTATGCAGTTGATATGTACGTTAAAGTTGAGACAGAACGACTTAATTACATGCAATACAATCAGTCGAAGTTGCGATTTGAAGAGTATATTCACTTAAGAGATGCAATGAATGGTGATGCGGATATTACAGATATTGGTCGACTCTATATTTTACCATCGACATACATTGGCAGTCCTAGACACATGCATGAGTACTCCCAGGATGCGATGACTTACGTGCGCAATTATGGACGGCCGGATTTGTTTGTTACATTAACTTGCAATCCAAAATGGCCAGACATTACGAATCTATTGCATCCCGGTCAATCACCAAGCGATCGCCACGATGTTACAGCACGCGTGTTTAAACAAAAACTCAGATGTTTGATGGACTTTATTACGAAACAACGTGTATATGGCACTGTTCGATGCTGAATGTACTCATTGGAGTGGCAGAAGAGAGGTTTGCCCCACACACACATTCTTCTTTTGATGGTGGAGAAAATTACACCTGACCAAATTGATGCCATCATTTCCGCCGAAATTCCTGATGTTGAAATAGATCCAGAGTTGCACGAAGTGGTGATGGCCAATATGGTTCATGGGCCATGCGGAGAACACGATCCATCTTCGGTTTGTATGTCGGACAGTAAATGCAAAAAACGCTGTCCCCGTGCTTTTCTTTCGGAAACTCAAACTGGAAACGACGGATACCCTCTCTATCGGCGTCGCTCACCCGCTGACAATGGCAGAACATTCATCACTCAATTGAAAGGAAAGAATTTCGTGGTTGATAACACATGGATCGTTCCATATTCGCCAATTTTGTCTAAGGCATTCAAAACACATATAAATGTTGAGTATTGCAGTTCAATAAAATTAATTAAGTATGTTTACAAATATGTCACCAAAGGAAGCGATATGGCGGTTATTGGCGTTGAACGAGATGAAATTAGCAAATTTCAAATGGGCAGGTATGTGAACTGCAATGAAGCAATCTGGAGAATATTTTCATTTGCAATTCATGAACGCCATCCTACTGTTGTGCATCTGTCAGCTCATTTGGAGAATGGCCAGCGAGTTTATTTCAACGCAGAGAACATAGTACAGCGAACGGAAATACCACCAGCAACCACTTTAACAAGTTTCTTTGCAACTTGCGCCAGTGATCCGTTCGCGAGAACATTGCTTTACTCGGAGATGCCTCGGTATTATACATGGAATGCATCGTCTTTCCCCCGGCGCAACATAACCCTGGCGGTTCATTTTTAAATTTGACTGCATTGCAATATTGACAAACTACTGACATCTGACCGATTTGAACAGATGCGATATGTTGAATGTTTGGATCATATCGAAAACCTGCCCGTTCAATGTTTACAAAAGAAAGATTTGTAAAAATTTTGTTAAAGTATACACAATGAAATTAGGAAAAATCATTCATATTCTATTAAAACCAATACCGGTGTAATTTTTGAAATGAAAAAAAAATCTATTTTGGGCAGAACGAAGTTTGCCGGATCAGCTAGTATTAAGTAAATGTTAAAATTTCACGTCGTGAATTCCTTCGTTATGGGATGAATTTCCTGGTGGAAATTTTACAAATGCTCGCCCTCGATACTTCTCTTTCCATTGTGTTACAAATGTACATTTCGATGTACGAGTATGTACGCATCGAAAGCTTCCAGCATGTGCTCTTATTCAAAGTTCATACATTTTTACCTGAGCATCGAAAGCTTCCAGCATGTGCTCTCATTCAGAGTTCATACGTTTTTACCTGAGTAAGCCTCACATGATTGGAATCAATGCTACATTACTCAAGTAATATTGGGTTGACAAAAAAGTCTTGCGGTATTTTCGCTAGTTGGCGCTGAAAGCGCGTAGTTCTAGCTGTATTCGTCGCATCGGGTCATGCTATACCTTTTTGGAAAGCTCATTTCACGCGCTAACACGTGTTTGATTGATTGTCGTTTCTTTTAAGTAAGTTATAGCGTTGCAAACATGGAGCAAAATAAAGAGAAAATACGGCATGTTTTACAGTACTACTACGATAAAGGCAAAAATGCATGTCAAGCCGCGAATAAAATTTGTGCAGTTTATGGACCCGATACAGTTTCAATTTCCACCGCACAACAGTGGTTTCAACGTTTTCGTTCTGGTCGAAGATGCGCCACACTCCGGAAGGCGAATTGATTCAATAAAAATACTGCAAGACTTTTTTGACAACCCAATTTATTGGTTCGGTTGAAACAACGCACTTAGCTGATATTATTTGATTTAAACCGAAGTGGTTTACTCTGTCCTGTCGGTACTTGACGCCATCAATAATGTTGTGTATGATCAGCCGAGTTGATTTGATTATGTTTTCGGCACGAGTGTTTGACCTGCAGCTCTCTAATTGGGACCAATAATACCACCTTATAAGGTCATACAAAAAAGGGGATAGGAAAGAAAAAATATATTCTAAAAAATCTTTCTCTAATGAGATAGAGAATACGGCAGAAACGTCTCAATGTAGGAAACTATTGATACAAGCGGTGTATAGCGTTGAATATCTTCAGAAACGAAATCACAACTGGACGACATCCAGTAAAGAGTCTTCAGGCCAACCAATGGATAACCACAAGACACAAAACGGTGGAGACAAAATAACAATGTACATAGGGCCATAAAAAGTTTCAAGCCTTTTAAATCGCCGCGATCTTACGTTTTATTCCCGGCTTGATTGCAACAGTCTCAGAACAACATAATAAATTGGTTAGTAACCTTTATTAAATGCGCGCAGGAATTAAATATACTTCTTCATTTTGGAAGAAAGTCAAAGTAATTTATGTACAAAAGGCGGGCAAAAGCTCACAACAAGTTCAAAGGACTTCAGACTAATTAATCTCTCCCTTTTTTAATTTAGAAAGACCCAGAAAACTGGCTGTTTTGCAGCATGCGTATCCTAAAGGAAAATCCACAGAAACGTCACAGAGGCCTGTGGTAACAAAAAAAGAAAAATCTATGGAGATAAAAAAAAACATCCAGCCTAATGCCTTACGATTTGGACATCTCCGAACCTTTTGGAAAAATTTCAACAGATGCAACAGACATGGACAGGTTAATAATTTGAACGTTGGGAGCTTTAACGAAGTTCCGTCCGAAGAAATCTCTGTGTGGAAAATAAAAAACGAGGTAAGGCGAATGGAAATCAAACAAAGATCAGCTAGTGCTTGCATCAGTCGTGCTCTTCCAACTACGTCAAGTCAGGAACTAAAGGCCTAACTATAATGTGCATAGGCTAGCTTAAGCCAGCGTAAGCAACTGTCCGAATACACACAAATTGTATGTTGCAACTATAATGTACTTTACATCAAGTTTCGTCAAGTTTTTTCAAACGCCATTTGCTTAAGGAAAATGCGAAACTGGTCGCATCTTCCGTACGGAATCAGCTGTTTTCGCTTTTTGTCAACAGATACATCATTTTGAATTTGAAGATGTAGGACGACGAATGTTTTATACAAAGTTTAGACGAAAATACTGAAAAATGAAATGTTTTTACGTCAAAGTATGCCTCTTATTTCAATCGCGTGTATATAAAAAAAAAAAAAATGTGGTCAATCCCCTTCATTTCTAGGAATCGTACAACAAAACCATCCTACCTCCTCTTCCTGTTTATTTCCCTCACTGAACATGACCGAACTCTTCTTTTTAATTTCACTACTTTTTGTTAATATGCATATTCCGTCTAACAGAGAAGTAAGCATTTTAATTGTTTTTAAATATTTTAATTTTCTAGTCATTTTTGCAAAATCCAGACGAAATATAAAATCAAAGCACGAATTGTTTATTGACCATTTTCTCTTCTGCATGTAAGTACATTATAGTCATTCAAAAGTCTACTCTCCGTTCCTTATGCATTTGACAGACTTTTCGTTAATTTTTTGACAGTAACATACGGCTGAATATGCATATTATAGTTAGGCCTTAAACATTATTTTACGTATACTCCCAACATACTTGTTATGTAAACCACTGGCAGTGAAATCAGCTCTTAGACTAACAGCCCTATTCTGAAAAAACCTCTCAACTGAGTTGAGAGGAAATATTTGAGAGATTTCTTGTGAGGCATAATTTGTGAGGCTATTCTTACTCAAACCTCATAAGAAAAAAGCTTAAAAAAGCCTAAAAAAGTCACCACGAGAGGTAAAAAGCTTTTTGCTGTCAAAAAGCTTTTTAATAAAAATAAGCAAACAAAAATGGACACACAAATGGATAATCAGCATATGTAAGTAATTTTGAAAATTTTAAATATGTATATATATATATACATATATACAATAATTTCATATATATAATAATTAAATAAGTAATAATAAAAATGTAAAAAAATGAAATAAAATAAAATGAATTATTTAAACATATGTAGATGTCTTTTTATTCATTCTTAGAGGAAGTAAAATGTACAGAGACAGAAAGTAACTTACATATATGTATATATGCATATATTTATTTTTACAGAGGATTGGCTCATATAGAGCATATAACTATTACAAACGCATTTTTGCTAAGAGCCATGCCCGTAAAAATACAAACACGCCAGGAAACGCAGAAAACAGATATATTCGACTTCTGCATATACAGTAGAACTCCAATTATCCGAACTCCGACTATCCGAATCGCCGATTATCCGAATCACAATGTAGGAGAGTGGATGGCTTGTGACACGTCTGACCCTGGTTTTCAAATTCTCAATGACGATGAAATTGTTGTAAGTGTGAGAGAAGATGTTGAAGTGGAAGTGGAAGAAGAACTTTCTGCTGATGTTGAAGTAGACGCTGGACCATCAGCTAGTGAAGCATTTGCCGGCCTCGAGACTGCTTTGAAGTGGGTGGAGCGTCAGCCCGAGTGTGACCACTTGCAACTGCTCACCGTCAAGCGAATGCGTGACCTGGCTGCCTGAAAACGGTTGAAGACCGCAAAGCAGCTTACATTGACGGAGATGTTTAAAAAACTATGATTTTTATTTCTAAACTTGTACATAAGTACATTTTATTTATATTTAAAACATGTGAAAATTTCATGTTTCTTTCATTTAATTCAATAAAAAAATAGAGCAATATCAAAACGTAGCTTTTATTCTCTCCAATGGCAAGTTTAAAAAAAAAAATCCGATTATCCGAATATTTGATTATCCGAATGGGTCCCGGTCCCCATTAATTCGGATAATTGGAGTTCTACTGTACAAAGAACAGTTCCTCCATGCTCAAATACTTTTAAAAAAATGTAAAATATTGATTTAAAACAAAATAAACACTGATGTTTTCTATTATGATGGCTGCTTTCACACGTCACAGATATTTGTGAGAATAGTGAGCATTTGAGCTTTTGAATTTTCGCCAGAATAAGGTAACCCTCACTACAGTGAGAAACATCACTGTAGTGAGGTTCGTGACTTTTGTGAGGGCATAAGAATAGGGCTGTAAGGCAGGGATGGGCACTTTAGCCCTCAGTGGCATTTTGCCCGTGTGGGCACGAGTGCACATTTTGAGGGATAGGTGAGGGGATCATCGCGGGCAAACATGAAGAGGGAAGTGAGAGCAATGTTTTACCACTCCATATTTACAAATGAGAGCAACGTATTTTCCACCACCATTGACTGATCTATCACATGTACAGTGGTGTGAACAAAATAGAAACAACCATAAGGTGTTGTGAAGTTTTAAAATATGCTGTTTTCTTATTAAATAAAATTGTTTTTAGATACATAACATAACATATATATATTTTTTCCTAACATTTATTAAAATTTCCCACCATGCAAAGGTAAATAAAAACAAATTTTAATGCGAAACTCTAAACTCTGCAAATTATGTTTACCCCTTTTTGTTCACACAACTGTACAATTCCGATATGAAGTGTACTTCCACCCTTAAATTTGTGTACAATGTCAGTATTGCCGCAACCACTCTGCGATGAACATCAAGTTACAGAGGAATGTAATTCATTTTTTTCGCAATTTTTCTCAACTTGTTATGCCCTTCTCTCCGTAAACTGATATTCTCCTCATCTAGCCCCCGTGCGCACTTTGCTAACTTTGCGGGCTAAAAATGTGCCCATCCCTGGACTAAGGGAATCATTCTTATTAGTTGACTGGTATAAAGGACATTTTAAGATAATTAGTAAATTCCCGTTTTTACCAAATGCAACGGGTTTTGGCAATCCTACAGAAATGATTTTAAATTCGGTCCCCAATATTTCCTTCAATACCAGAGCAGAGTGGGTAAAGGTGATGTGGACCGGGACGCAGGCATAAGCATCTATACCGATGGTTCCAAACTAGATAATAATAGAAGTTATAGAACGCCTTTTTGTGCTTACAACAGAGATATTAAAATAATGCCTTGGTCTCTTACTGTATCAAAGATCATATTTCACGACAAATAGAGCATCACTCTACAATTACACCCGGAAAAGAGGAAATGTATATGCCTCTGGCTACTTGTAGATTTTTAATCGATTTTGAAGTAATAATATTATTTGTCAAGGAAAAAAAAAAAGCTTGCTCTTCAACTTTTATTACTTAAGAGTTATTTAAAACTCACCGCATCACTGTTATTTTGTGAGCAATAAATACAATTTATGAAATAACTCTTATTTTCTAAATGAAAAATAGAAAATCAAAATATAACGATCATAAAAAATAAAATTTTCAGTTTAATTATATACTTTATTACAAAAACATTTCATGTTAAAAAACTTACATTTACGTGACACTTTTCTAGAAAAATTTACTTTTCAATTCATAAAGGAATTTTATTAAATTTGGTTGAATTATTTCAACAGCTTTGGTAGAATACCATTGCATACAAACGCCGATCCACAATTGTTACCATTGACTTTATACGTCCAACAGGTTCTAGTCTAGTCTGTGGTAATTCAATCTTTACTTCCAACAACAACTACTTATCCATGTAAAACTCAATCCATAATAGTAGAACCGCTTGCAATTAGCAGCTGTTATTTACTTGCTAAGAAATGTTATTGCACTTGATATGTAAGTGAATTTTCCGTCAAACTCCTTGTTTTCATTTTGATCATTTAGTTACCAAGTAATTTCTTTATATTGACTTTTTGAAATATTAATTTCTTTATTCAAAACCTTAAACTCGCATGGTATACTTTATCATCCGAATATTTAATACCTTTATTAACAATTAAATTAAGGTTGAGTTCTTTTTAAAAACTTTTTAACTCCTATATTTAAATTGGCGTGTTTATATTTGGAAACTAAGATTATTGAATTAAGCCTAAAATTCACTTGTAGCACTCTCTTCTCTTTACATATGTACATATGTACACACATTAGAAAAAAATGTTTTATGTTTCTAATATCAAGTTTCGAACGAGAATTAGACCCAATTATGTGTATATGTACAAATGTATGTACATATACTTAAATGAATGGTTTTTTATACAAACCGTGCATAGGTAAGTGAATTTTAATTCTTTTATTTCTCGCAAGATTAACTTTCACACTATTGAAGTTTGAGGGCTAATATTCATTGCTTGCAAAATATTTTATTACTTTTTTTTTTGAACCTTAGATAAGTGCATAAAATTATATATGTGTATATATTTTTATTTACCTCACTCTTTCTTAATTTAGGTTTGGTTTATACACTTAAGACGCGCACATTGCACATCCAACACAATATATTCCGATATTTACTTAAAAATACAAATATAGCAAGTCCAACATTTTATTGAACGTTCAACTTAAACAACACAAATCACAAATAACAAGGTTTTCTGCGCAAGCGCTAATAGTAGTGGGTATCTTAAATGCCCATACTTATCGAACGCATTTAAATGCGATATAAAATTATTACGGATTGTAGTATAGGAATTAAAGACGGTTTTAACTTTTGTAAAAACTAGCATAGTTAGTTCTATTTATGTCATAAACTCGTACAGCTATATCGATCTAGTAGAAAAAAATAAATTTTATAGACCATATATGGTAGAATTTCTTGATACACAGAAGAGTAACAAAGCGTATATCGGTTTTAAAACTTTGAATAATTATATACTGTCTTCTTGATGGGACAGTTTGAATGACAGTTATATGCTATATGGTCCGATATACGCCATCTCGACAAATGAAAGAAGGATGACGCGTACAAAATTGTAAAGCGATTTATTAAAAACTGAAGAACCAGTTCAATGGATTCAGCTCGCCTACTATATATAACAATTTATACACTTTATACCGACGTTTCCCTCTGGGTGTTATTGTATATGTATAAATTTGTGTATTTGTATAAATTTTTTGTTAAAATTTGCAGACACGTAGAAAATTCTGAATTAGCTGAATTAAAAAAATGGCAAAATCCAAATAGGCTTTGCAAAATTAAAATACCTTTATGCAACTATTCTTAGCCCTACCATAAGTTCTATTACAAGTTCATACCGTTATAAATATGAAACTATACAAATTTCTTTAACATAGTTGAATATCTGCCCTATTTTGAGGAAACTTCAGAACTGATGATGTGAAGAAGCTATCTGAGGTTTGTTATGGAGTTTATTTTGTGTGGTTGTTCTTTAAAAATAATTTAAAAAACTTCCACATAAGGTGAAAAATAAGGTAAACAAACCAAAGTAAGGAAATGGATAGCCAAGAATGGTAAGTTATTTTACAAAATGAATAACTTTGATGTAAATTAAATAATTTCATTTAATTTAAGGCGTATAAAAACAACGAAGAACAACTCAGGAGCAACCGTAATAATACATAATGTTTTACAAGCGTCATCCGGAGCTGCCACGTGGGAAGTTAACTGTGACCATCACCAAAGCGCTGCAGATTTCATGGTCCAAGTTAACGAATAGTTTAAAAACCTAATGGCCAACTCACATAGAGCTTTTGCTTTGCTTTGCATTAGACATTTATTATGACAGAAAAGTTCGATGTACAAGGATTGCCCGGAAAGTAATATGGCTGAGTCGATTTAAAAAAATATATTGAACCAATCGTTACAATTCTTTAAAAGCTTTCAAAATAGGCTCCTTCTGCGTCGATGTATCGCTGCCAGAGCGATTTCTAAGCATTGCAAGCGCCACGGATAGCCACGAGAGCCGCGGTGCATGCTGCTTGGATCCCCTCTGTCGTCTCAAAATGCTTGCTTTTTCTCGGTGCTCCGTTACAATGTCACAGATTTTGATAAATTTAACATCTGGGCAATTAAACGAATACTTAGTCGATGGTCTGAGTTCACAACTTTGGGCACACGAGTCACATTGTCGGTGTTTGTCGAAGTCGCAGGTCTCCGAGCACGGTCTTCATCAGCGATCTTTGCCCGGCTCTCCAAAAAAGCCTGGTGACCCCGAAACACACCACTTCTCGCTAAAGCAACATTTGGGAAAGCCTGCTTGATCATATCAAACGTTTCTGTCTCAGGTTTACCGAGTTTCACACAGAATTTAATCACGTATCTCTGCTCTAACGAACGCTGCATTTTCAGCTTGCACCACTTACAGGAACACGTCGCGGGAAAATGTTTGTCCTGACTCTCCAGGTGCTCGGAGACAACTAGACAGCCGCTCATTTGTTAGCTAGGAACGACCTCTACCGAATCCAGTCGTTTCAGATAAAAAAATTTCGATGCGAGCCAAGAAATATGTTGGACAAATATCATGCTTCTACCATTTGCCAAGCAAAAGTCGCTACTTTTATTAGAGAGAAACACTGAAGGTTTAATTGTAGCATAATCTTTGTTTTCTAGGCTTTGTTGTTTTAGTAAGTCACGTAAACAGAGAAAAGTTGTATGTAACGGGTGATTTTTTTGAGGTTAGGATTTTCATGCATTAGTATTTGACAGATCACGTGGGATTTCAGACATGGTGTCAAAGAGAAAGATGCTCAGTATGCTTTGACATTTCATCATGAATAGACTTACTAACGAGCAACGCTTGCAAATCATTGAATTTTTTTACCAAAATCAGTGTTCGGTTCGAAATGTGTTTTATCGACAAATTTTGTTCAGCGATGAGGCTCATTTCTGGTTGAATGGCTACGTAAATAAGCAAAATTGCCGCATTTGGGGTGAAGAGCAACCAGAAGCCGTTCAAGAACTGCCCATGCATCCCGAAAAATGCACTGTTTGGTGTGGTTTGTACGCTGGTGGAATCATTGGACCGTATTTTTTCAAAGATGCTGTTGGACGCAACGTTACGGTGAATGGCGATCGCTATCGTTCGATGCTAACAAACTTTTTGTTGCCAAAAATGGAAGAACTGAACTTGGTTGACATGTGGTTTCAACAAGATGGCGCTACATGCCACACAGCTCGCGATTCTATGGCCATTTTGAGGGAAAACTTCGGACAACAATTCATCTCAAGAAATGGACCCGTAAGTTGGCCACCAAGATCATGCGATTTAACGCCTTTAGACTATTTTTTGTGGGGCTACGTCAAGTCTAAAGTCTACAGAAATAAGCCAGCAACTATTCCAGCTTTGGAAGACAACATTTCCGAAGAAATTCGGGCTATTCCGGCCGAAATGCTCGAAAAAGTTGCCCAAAATTGGACTTTCCGAATGGACCACCTAAGACGCAGCCGCGGTCAACATTTAAATGAAATTATCTTCAAAAAGTAAATGTCATGAACCAATCTAACGTTTCAAATAAAGAACCGATGAGATTTTGCAAATTTTATGCGTTTTTTTTTTAAAAAAGTTATCAAGCTCTTAAAAAATCACCCTTTAGAAAGGAGGTAAAAGTGTCCGTGTGCTTTTCCTATATAAAAACTATGTTTTCTTGCGCTGTGGAGTGCGAAATATTAAGGCGCATGCTTGCATTAGTGACTAGTGGATGTCCTCTGGCAGTAGGAATGAAGTAATTTGGAGCAGCAGCGGTGCATAGACTGCAGCAATTTGTGACACCAGGTTATATATTAATTGAATATATCAAATTTATACACTTCTTACTATATCCAAAGATTATACATATATTAATAACTTATTTTATAAACCAAAATTAGATAATGAGCAGGGAATAGTTCTGTAGTTATATGTACCAGCGGAGAAGCCTGTAAGTATAAAACCGGCTAATTATTATGAGTCTTTTTATTCATACTTAGAAGGAAATAAATGTCTCCCTACTATTTGTAACAATGAAATATTTGCAATTTTTTAAACAATTTAACAACGTTATCTTCGATTGTACCGAAGCTATAATTCCCTTCACAAATAAATTCTTTTCAAGGAATTTGATTGGTCAATTTGTAGATCTGCTGTATGCAATACTGACCCGCTCAGAATAATTTATTCGGAGACTGCACCGATACTATGCATACTTTCATGAAAATGTGAAGCTTCTTGTTGAAATAGGTCGATTCAAACCGATACCTTAGACTCTCCAAAATTCTATGGAGTACTCGACAGGTCATGTTCTTCAACCATAGATTCATTCAGAAGGCCAATCATCTGAAGATAGAAAACTTCTATGTGCTAAGTTGCGGGGAAATCACTTCATTACGAAGAAATATATTCGGGAAATATTTGATAGTCGAAAAAGTCTTTTTGTATTTTGTCAATAGGTGAACATTATTTTGATTTTAAGTAGAAATAGATACTTGAAAGTTACGCAATTTCTGTAGTTAACGTTAGAAACCAGAAATTTTTATTAGGCAATCAAATAATGCATTATTGCTATATGCACCTTTAAAAATGTATTCTATTTTTTACTTATGTTCATTTGTACTGAATTAAGAAATATTTTAAAATATTTATTTAACCAATATTTTTATATATGTATGCATATGTACGATACCATTCTGGAGTTGAACAAGAATTGATTTGCCGTCAGCAGTTTTGAGGTCAATGTAATGTAAATTTTTATTATTTTAATATATGATTTCATAATTATTTAGTCATCGTTAAAAATTTTATATTGAGTAATGTGTCACCATATGTACGTTTGTATATGTATATATAAACTTTAGAAAATATAATTAAATATGAATAAACAATTCATATATACAATGGCCATGTATATGCAGTATACACATTAGGGTGTGCCATTCTGAGGCAACCTTTTTTTCCAACTGAAAAACAGGCTCAAAACTTTCGAAAATGTGTAAAAAGAAGTCACTCAAAAGATGAGCTGCTAATATTAATATTAAGAGGTGCCTATTTCAAATTTTCTGTTTTCCATATAAATAACATGGAAAAAAATTATTTTTTTTTTTGTGGTGGCTATTGTGCGGTCCGATTCTGCTCGAGAATCGAGTTTTCTCGTGAAATAATCGATTTTTCGAATGTCAAGAACCGATTCTTAATCCACTTCGACTACTGAAAATCGATTTTTAAAAATCGATTATTTTACGGGAAAACTCGATTTTCGAGTAGAATCGGAATCGAGTTTACCATCCCTGCTGGCAGCCATCGGGGCACATATAAAACCTCCGCACAATAACCACCTCAAAAAAAATGATTTTTTTTCCATGTAATTTATATGGAAAACAGAAAATTTGAAATAGTCACCTCTTAGTATTAATATTAAGCGCTCATCTTTTGAGTGATTTTTTTTTACACATTTTCGAAAGTTTTGAGGCTGTTTTTCAGTTGAAAAAAAAGGTTGCCTCAGAATGACACACCCTAATACACATATAAAACATTGTTGTACAAAAACAAGAATTGTCTCTAATATTAAAATTAGCATATCCACTGTAAAAATCACAATCCATTACTGAAGTGTTAAGTCGATACAGCAGTTTCTATAAACGAACTAATTGACTGATCGCGCTCGTATTCGGCATACTAATTAAGGAAAGTCCTACCAACTTAGAAAAATATGTTGTTTTAAAACATCATTTAACCGGAAAATTTAATTACAATTTCCGGGTGCTTTTTTGTCACAATTTACAATAACTATGACAGTATAAAGAGCAGTTAAACCTAATTTTGACTATATTTTGTCACTGACCATCAATTTTTGTAATCTTGCAACCAGTTGCTACAGAGTATTATAGTTTTGTTCACCTAACGGTTTTGTTCACCTAACGGTATCCTAACCACTTTCGCACTTTAAATAAAGATACTCACACATTTTAAATGTACAATCATTTTTAATTTATTGATTATTTAATACGAATAAAAATATAAAGTTATGTTCGAAATACTAGTGTAAAAAGTGGGTGGATATGACCAGACCGCTGAGCGATTATATACATAAGATATTGATGTGGCGCGTAGAATCGAGTATCTTGTCGACGAATGTTGAGCGCAGTGTCGAAAAGCAAGTCCAAAAAAAGATGTTGATGAATGTATAATTAGGGTAGAGTCCTAACGCGGCGCAGTGTGTAAGCGAATGTTGATGTTGATGGGCGAAATTCAGCTGACGACTCGTCCGCTTTCCCTTTTTTTCTATCCCTTTTGATGAGTGGGTTGATGTACAGCTGTAGTGAGATGTGTTGGTGTTCTGTTGTGGTGTCATCAGCTGTGGTGAATTGCGTGGTCGTATTAGGGTGCGCCAGTTTTTTCGGGTAAAGTGGGGGGATGCTTAACTCATTTAAACATCCTGGGCCCCCTAGGCGAATATTTTGCCTAGTATTCCACGCATATGTTGTTGCACATATTTCGCCGTACTGCTGATTGAGTAGCATGGATTTTATGGATGAATAATGGCGTTGTAATATTCTCATATTTATTTGTGTATGTGGAAAACAGCTTTTGGTTTAAAATATACTTATCACATGTACATACATATTCGAATATAGAAGCAACTTTATTTTGCGGGTTTATTTGATTTTATTGACGACTTATCGGTTTATTATGCGGATAATTTATTATTTGGCTTTTCTGTGGCTTGTTGTAATTTTTGTAAGATATTTAATTTATGATCGGCTTATGAAGGATAGTAACTCCACGCCTGCCAGATATGGCCAGAATGGGTACTCCTTAGCCCTGGTGTTAGGACAGTGACAATAGAGGGATCTTGCGATGAAATGGCCGTGAATAGAGAACGGCTTCGATTCGTGGATTAGATAATTTTTTATATTTAATTTTAAGCTTTGTATAGCTGATCCCACATAGATACGATAAGAGCGACCTTTGCTTTTTGTAAGTGTAGGTGCATCACTTTATCGCATTGAGAGTATGGTACTCGTTGAACCTTAATTTTGTTGAAGATTTTATTTATTTTGAAAATTTACGAAAAAATGTCGATTTTTCGACTTTTGATACAACTGTGTTTATTATTTATTTTTATTTTATGTTTTTATGTATGTACTAATTTGGCGTTTAGTAGGCCGCCACCGCTCTAGGATCTGTTCAGATTTTTTTTTTTCATTATTGGCGAAAGCCATCCTGCGGGGCCGAAAAGTTGTATGTGCTTTTAATATAGGAGGAAGTTTCCCTATATTTCGAAATTTCCTTAATTGTGAATTAAGGTATTTATTTGTATTGTACTCAACTTGAGTTGGTAGGGTTGTAACTAGTTCGGTAACTAGTCCCCTTTGTGTTTCGCTGTGCAGCGTTTGAACTTTTTGTGCCTTTGAGCAGCATGGTGTCTCTTGGCAATTTTTAGTATTTTGGCTTTCGTGATTTGCTTTTGCAATTGAACCCGTGGTTAATTTTGTAAATGCGCTTCTTTGGAGAGAGATTGGATATCTGCTGTAATGAAGCATTGTATGATGTCTTTTCTGACAATGTAAGCAGTTAAATTTGCTTTTGCAATTTTTAAAATTATGTGTACGGGACAAGCAGTTTGTACAGAGTCTTTTTGATCTGACAAAGTTGTTCCTTTCGTTAATGTTTAATTTTTTGAACTTCTGACAAGATATAAGTTTATGCCCTCTTTTACATAGTTCGCATGACGTATGTTTTTTCTGTTCGGAAGTGAACGATTGCGTTTTGTAAAAGTTTTTGTTTGAATTGATTTTGTTACTAACTTGGGGTCTATTTAAGCTTCCATTTTGGTCATGTTTGTTCTTAGTTTTGATTATTTTTTCTTCTAACCTTTCCGCAATTTCATATTGGGTGGTGAGAAAATCTTTCATTTGTTGCCACGTTGGGCACTTTTTTCGTGATGAGAGCGATTGCTCCCATAGAAGTAACGACTTTTCTGGTAATGCGGCGGTGCAAATGTTTACCAGAATAGGATCCCAGCTGTCTGTGGGAATATTTAGTGTCGATAGAATCGACAAGCAATTTGAAACAGTGGATTCTAGTTTGATGAATTCTACACTTGTTCCTTTCTTAACTTTTGGCAAGTTCATTAGTGTCGTTACTTGTTTATCAACCAGTATTCTTTCGTTTTCAAATCTAGCTTTTAGAGCTTCCCAAGCCAAATTGAAATTGTCGTCATTTAATGCGAACTGTTTAACTATTTCGCCTGCTTGACCTTTTGTTTTGTATCGGAGGTGATACAGTTTTTGTTTCCTAGTTGTGGATGGTTGATGTAAACGGCTGTGAACATGTCCCGAAAGGACGGCCATTCTTCATAACCTCCGTAAAAGGTTTCTGTATCACATGCTGGCACCTCGAGTTGGATGCCTGAACTTGCTTCTTGATTGTCTATTTGTGGCAGCTCTACTCTACTGTGGGGAGTACGTGCAATTGCTTTAATGAGCTTTAAGTGATCGGAGATCATAGCTTTCGTTTCTTCATATTGGTCCAAGCAGTTTTCGTAAATATCGTAAGCCGATGATTTAAAATTTTGAGGTAGATCTGAATCGTCAGATTCTACAATGGCGTCATGAGCCGATTGGAGGCGAGTCCAAAAATTTTTAAGATTTTGGCCTTTTACTTCTAATAACGATTCCGAGTTTTCGTGAATCGGTGAAGCGGCAAATCTAGTGCAGTATCTTGTTAAACTGTAACTTTCTGAAATGAATTTAATAGCCTGTTTTGAGCGTATAGCTCCAGGTGTACTTTGATTTTTGTTGTTAACCATTTTTGCAAAATAATATTATCTATTTATATTTTAGTAGAAAACGTACTTTTTATCAATTAAAATATTTTATGTCCGCATATTTTATATTTAGGTACACCCTAATACTTGGACTTATACGTGCTTATGTTTTATGTTTTGTGCAATTGAGAGCTCGTTGAAGAGATCAATGCTCTATTTACATAAATGCACGAATTGTTTGTGTGCTTATTATGCTTTTCCTTATATTCTTAAGTAATTGAGAGCTCGTTAGAGAGATCAATTCGCTTTTTTGATTAGTATGCACAAATTGTTTGTGCTAATGTATATGACCAAACAACTAATGTGTTAATATGTAATATATGAGATTTTGCTAGTGTCACTGGCAGATTCTTTTCCGTATATTTGTATATAAATGTTATTATATTTTTTCCAAAAAGTGAGAGAGAGATTTTAAACGGAATTGAAAAAAAAGTGGCACCCCTTTATATGTGAATATGCACTTTGGAAATATTTTTTGCTATATATGTATATATGCAGATATAATATACTTATTTTCCGGTTTTGTCTTTTATTTTATATTTTCGACTATTTTTGCCTTGGTACTTGTTTTATGCAGTCCTGCTTAATGCTTTATAAAACATAAGGGGTACTGCTGGAAATTTTTCGGAAAGAAATGTTTGAATTCGTACAGTTTTTTCGGGTAAAGTGGGGGGATGCTTAACTCATTTAAACAATCAGGATGACAAGAAAAGGTGAAATTCGGTTGACTGTCTGTCTGTCCGTCCGTCCGTGCAAGCTGTAACTTGAGTCAAAATTGAGATATCTCGATGAAACTTCGTACGTGTTTCTTAGTACAAAATTCGAGTTCGTAGATGGGCGGAATCGGACTACTGCCACGACCAGAAATCGCCATTAACCGAAACGTATAAAGTGCGATAACTAAGCCGTAAATTAAGATATAAAGCTGTAATTTTGTACATAGGATCGCAGAAGCAAGGAGCACCTGTGGGCAGTAAAGAGGAAGAGATTTCTCTGTGGATGATTAGAATAATTTGTAAATATTATTTATTACTAAGTTGAATGTTTTGATTATTATTATTTTTGTACCTGACTTGTTCCGAATTTTACTTATTTATTTTTGGTTTTGAAGCTAGTATAATTAGATTGTTTTGCCTTGTATTTGTTAATGAATACTATTGGATTGCACCTTTCTTTCTTTCATTGCCATTGTAACTAGTTGTCATAACAAAACTAACCAACAATTTGTTTTGCTTATTCCATAATACAAAATTACTAATGGTGACTGCAAACATACCAAGGCACATTGACGGCGCATCGTAAAACATTGTTTTGGAATCGCTAGACTTGTACTACAGTGCTAGTGGGGCTTGAGCAGCCCCAAAGTTGTATCCCGTAAGTCCACCTCCTTGTAGATAAGAATTTCGTTATCAGTGAATGAGGCAGAGTTTCTACCCTATAGCCAAGGCCGTCTTAAACCAAGCTGCGGCCCTTGAGCACACAAGAATTTGGGGCCCTTTTCGAAAGTAAAAAAAACGACTTGTACTAATTTTTTTTTTTACATTTAATAAAGGTAATCAAATAAGGTATGATACAATATAAATATCATTAATGATAATGCGTGTAGGTGTGTGTTTGTGTGTGTGGGTATGTGTGAGTGGTGTGTGATTACGATATTAAGATAACGATTTCTTTCGGGATTTCTGTTGAGCAAAATCTTCTATTATATCTTTAAAGTAAATTTTTTGAAAGATATCACTTTCTATGCACATAATTGACAAACTACTCAGTCGTTCTTGTAACATTGTTGTTCGTAATTCATTTTTTATTCTCTTAACCCTTTCAGCCCCAAAGGACTTTTTAAACGATGTCAAACATATAAAGAAGATGCTTATAAGCAACTTTGGGGTTAAAAGGGTTAATCATGATCATGAAGTTGATCTATAAGATGCGTATTTTTAAGAAGTTTTTGTGTATTTGACTTTTTAAACGATGTCAAACATATGTAGAAGTTGCTTATAAGCAACTTCGGGGCTGAAAGGGTTAAGCTGCGGAAATGACCGCTCTCCACTACAATTGGTAACCATTAGTCAAAGGAATATTCTAATAGCAATTTCTACATTTGGAAAAGTTTCTTCCAATTTATCTGATTTTATTAAATAGATTATGTAAGTTTGAGATATTTAAATCCGCTTTATTTATTTCTTTACGAATGATTTACTCCTTTCAAATCTCGCTTCTTCACCAAACCTTCAAATATCACTTCCAACTTTAAAATTTAAACTTTTCTTTTTGCGCTCTTGTTGAGCTAAATAAGCTTTATTACTTATCACTTTAATTTGCAAATTTTACAATGTCTTCTTACAGTGAATTATATATTTTTACACTTTACGGTAATTTAGATGTTAATTAATGTATCAACAGATTTTTAGAAATAGAGCATTTGGATAGTTAAGCACGTTTTAGGTTATAGCACTAAATTAAACTTCTTTGATGCAAATTAGCACACTACACCAATTTCTTTCGCATGTAGCGATACTAAATAGTTAAATGTTACCAAACCAAAGTTAAATGTATATAAACCGTATAAAAGCCAAATAACAAACGAATGATCTCTATATACAATGACCGGATGGTGCAAAAGCCGCAAAGTTAAAAATTTTCGTATAGACGTTGCGGTGCGCGTGTGTATCGGCGTACGTGATTTCTCGAACTGTGTAGAACAAAGGCCGGCACAGCGTCACCGTCTCTTGGGTATAAAATGAAAAATGGAACAAAAACAGTTTGATGTGGAGAGGATCAGTGATGCCCTGTTTTTTTCCTAATTAGTGTGTTGATGTGGAGAGTGTTGTATTCAATTCTGCCTTTTTCCGGATTAGTGTGTTGAAGTGGAGAGTGTGGTATTCAATGCTGCCTTTTTTCCTGATTGGTATGTTGATGTGGAGAATGTGGTATTCAATGCCGCCTTTTAGTTAGGTTAGTTCGGGCGACTGGAGTTCATTTCGACATCCCGGCCCCCCTAGGCGAGTACTAGCCTAGTAGACGCTGTAGTGCCTGTAGCGTAGCTACAACGCCGCTCAGGCCGGTGGGGCGGTGAGATTGTGGCCTTATCTGGTTGCGCGTGGATGTCGTATCGGTTAGGCTGCGATCGTCGGGTGGCCGTACGGCGGCGGAGGACAGTTGATGAGCCAGGATGTCCGGCGTTCCGGTGCAGTAAGGTATGATGCGGTCTTTCACACAACCGGCACAAGTTGTCAGATTCGCATTCAAGCGGTGCGCGTGACTGGGCCAAGCAATTTAAACAGTGCCCATGTGCCTGTGCCACCTTTTGACGATGTACGGGTAACATTCCCTTGAAAATGGAGCAATGCTGCAGCCTATGTGAACGGCAACATAGCGGACATCTGGTGCGGTGCGGTTTCGGAGCCGCCGGCGTCGGTGCTGCGCGTGTTGAGCTTCGTGTAACGGTTGGCGCCGTTGCTGCCGTGATGGTTCGGGGCGCAGCTACTGGAACAGTTCCAGAGCGAGGCACAGTAACAGCCGAACGGAGAGTTGGCATGTGAGTTACAGGTGTATCGGCGTTCATATCAATCTGTGTGAAGAAAGAGAAAATCGTAATGATTATAATTTGATTGCCTGTAAGCGTGCATGAACAGGGTGGCACTTTAGGGGGCATGACTAAATGATCGTCCGTCTATGGGGTTGCGATATATATGTAGGTCTACGTTTGTCTTACGGCTTGAAGCTTATTGTAATTATCTTTGCGGTTTTTCTTAATGATATTATTAATTTATTTTCTTTTTCCCGTCTTTTCGGATCGGTTTAGGAATGGTTATTATTTACGTTTTCGTAAGTGGCGGCAGTTGGTAATAAACATAATTTAACAAGCGGCCAGGTTAGCGTTCCATTTTGCATACAGAGATCAACCACCCGGATATGACCGTCTGAACCGTAGTGAAGTTTCTCTATGCGGCCAAGCCGCCATTCTGTGGGGGGGAGACAATCGTCGTGAACTAGGACACAATTTCCAAGCATTGGAGCCTGTTCTGGGATTTTCCATTTCTACCTTTTGTGAAGATCTTTTAAATACTCTTCTTTCCATCGTCGGCTGAAATTATTATGGAGAATTTTAATTCGTTCCCATCTATTTAATAAGGACGGCGACACCATGCCTGGCTCAGGTGTGGCCAGAATGGGCGCGCCTTTAAGAAAATGCCGTGGGGTGAGGGCAGCAAAGTCGGAGGGGTCTTGCGAGAGTGCAGCGAGAGGCCGTGAGTTGAGAACGGCTTCGATTCTGGTTAACATTGTCGTGAATTCTTCATAATTGAATTTGAGGTTGACAGCGAGCTTCTTGAAATGAGATTTAAAGCTTTTTACAGCTGATTCCCATAAAGCATCCATATGAGGAGCGCTTGGTTGGATGAACTGCCAATTTATACCCTGAGGGGCGTATTTTTGAACAATTTCAGGTGAGACTTGTTTCATGAACTCCACAAACTGTTTTTCTGTAGCTCTTTGAGCTCCAATAAATGTTTTGCCATTATCGCTCATGATTTTTGAAGAAAAACCACGTCTTGCGACGAAGCGAGCAAATGCGGCAAGAAAAGCCTCCCTGGTCTGATTAGTACATAGCTCAAGGTGTTCTGCTTTTGTTGTGAAACAGACAAAAACAGCCTTTCATGAGGGTAGGAGATCTTAGCATGGAAGCCTTTATTTGGAAAGGGCCAGCAAAATAGACACCTGTAGTGGTAAAAGGCGGAGGAAAGTTGCAGCGTTCAAGTGGAAGTGCTGCCATAATCTGCGTTCGCATTTTCTGTTTATGCATAGTGCAGATCTTGAACATGAAAATGCATTTTTTGATTTGGGGCTTCAGACGTGGAATGTAATATTCCTGTCGTACCACATGCTGCATGAGACGGTTTTCGGCGTGTAGCATTAATATGTGGATGTAATGCAGGAATAATGTGGCAAATGGAGATTTCTCAGGTATTATTATGGGGTGGCGCTCGTTGTATGTTAGGCTTGAATTAGCAAGCCGACCATTGGCTCGAAGCAGCCCTTTCGTGTCTAGAAACGAGTTTAGAACTAAGAGTGAGATCTTTTTATCAATCGGCTTCGATTCTCTTAGGTATGATATGTCGCGGCTGTAGTAGCGCGTTTGAGTTGATGCGATAAGAGCGACCTTTGCCTTTTGTAAGGCTTGGTGCGTCAATGTATCGCATTGGGGGTAAATTGCTCCTTTCAGTTTATGTTTAAGTCACTCTATGAACTGGAGCATATAGGCGACGACTCTGAGGGCTCGGGGGAACGATGAAAATTGTTCAAGGATGTCATTATCCTCCAATATTGTGTGGTAGGTGTCGATTTTTCGACTTTCGGGCGCAATTATGTTGCGCATTGGCGATTGTGGCCAAAAATCGGAAGATTCTGCTAGCCATCGAGGACCATTTCACCAGAGCGTGGTGGTGGCCAGGTGCAGGGGTTTGCACCCTCTTGTAAATAGATCGGCAGGATTGTCAGCACTGGCTACGTGTCGCCATGTGGCGGATCCCACTCGGTCAAGTATTTGCGAGGTTCTGTTAGAAATATATGTTTTCCACGAATGTGGGGGTTTTTCCAACCACGCTAGGACAATTTCGGAATCAGACCAGAGATATAGCTTGTATTTCGCCATGTCTAAGTGGGTCTGCACCATGGAAACTAGTTTTGCTAGTAGCAGGGCGCCGCAGAGTTCAAGTCGTGGTAGACTTATCGTTTTTAGAGGCGCAACTTTTGCTTTTGCCACTAATAAGTGGCTTGTGGTTGCGGTATCGCTTTGTGTGCGCACATATATGGTGGTACAAAATGCCTTTTCAGAGGCGTCACAGAAGCCGTGTAGTTCCACTTTGTCTTCGGGAGAATAGTTAACCCACCGTGGAGTTTGTATCTGCAAGATGTCGTTCAGATTACTCGCGAATTGGGACCACTTTTCGAGACGAAATAGTTTCACTTGCTCGTCCCAGTCGGTACCATCTAGCCCTAATTCTTGTATCAGGATTTTAGCTTGTATCATAATTGGCGAAAGCCATCCTGCGGGGTCAAAAAGTTTTGCCACAGAGGAGAGAATTTGGCGTTTTGTAATGGCGGATAATGCGGATATGGACGCGGTCGTGTAGGAAAACTGGTCCGATATCGCATTCCATTGGATGCCCAGAGTTTTTGTGGAACTTTCCTCTTCGAATATGAGGAAATTAGTATCCAACAAATTTTCTTTTGGTATGTTTTTTAATATATTTTAGTGATTTGCCGTAATCTTTTTTAGGGGAGACCCTGAGGTGTTGAGGGCCTTTGTCACTTGTGATAAGGACTCGTATGCTTGTAAGAGGCTGTGGCTCCCAGACAGAATATCGTCTACATACGTTTGTGTTTTTAAGATTTTTGTTGCCAGATGAAATTCTGACTTTGTGTCTTCTGCCAGTTCGTGGAGTGTACGGATGGCTAGATATGCTTGAAGTCGCGTAGTGGACTATTGGGGGATTTTCGGAAAATAATGCGCTGAAAATCTTGATCGTCTTTATGTACGACTATTTGTGTATACATTTTTTCGACGTCCCCGTTGAATACGTATTTGAATATACGCCAGTTTAGAATAAGCAGCATTAAATCAGGTTGGAGCGTGGGTCCCGTAAACAGGATATCGTTTTGGGAATTCCCCGAGCTAGTAGTTCTTGAGGCATTGAAGACAACTCTGACTTTTGTTGTTTTCTTGTCAGGCTTTACTACTGCATGATGTGGGAAGTAGAATGAGTAATATTTGCCTGACTAAATGAGTTAGCTTTCCGCCCTCATACACCACTGCACCACACAACACACCACTCATAAAGCAACTCTGTCACACTCAAAAAGCAACACTGGCACACTCTCCACACTTGGAGACCACAGTCATCGTCAACATCGTTGGAAGCAGCAGTCTACACCCACACACACACACCAATGCACGCCGTACATCAACCCACCATAACTCTCCACAGCCCAACGAGCAAAAAAGGGCTGGTCCCGAAAGAAGCGTTCCTTTTCGATCACGACCTACGAGTGAATAACATCGGCGGACATTGCTACACGCAGCTTCGAGTTTCTATCTATCGTTTTCATATTCGGCAAGCAATCAAAACAACTTTGTACATTTTTTCATATTCGGCACGCAATCAAAGCAACTTTATATCGTTTTCATATTCGGCACGCAATTCACGCAACTTTGTACATTTTTCATATTCGGCACGCAATTAAAGCAGCTTGCAAAAACCATCCTTTTTAAATCTGGCGATTTTCGGCACGCAGCAGAAAACCTCATTTTCTACATCTGGCGATCTTCGGCGCAGCACTTCAATCATCCTTTTTACATTTCTCACTCCTCCACTGGTATTCGACCAGGGAGAGTGCAGTTCAATCCACATCTAATAACATAATTTACAAGTGTCTCCTATATAATTGTGTAAACCTAATTCTCACGCCTCCACTGGTATTCGACCAGGGAGAGTGGTTATTATAACATTCGTCATATCATCCAATAAAATTGTGATCCCATTTTTTAAACAAAGCATTGTATGCAGAGAATCTTCTTTCCGGAGTGAAAAAGTAAGTGTAATATTATATATTGCCTTTTGTAATTTTTTCGCATGGGCTTACTTCCTCCATGTGGTCTAACTGGAGGTATTCTTCTAAGACACCATCATAATCTTGTTTAAGCTCCTCTTTTCTAAGTAGGTTTTTTCCATACTTAGAAACTGCTGTATTGCAGAGGTGCGAGAGTGACCTAAGGCGAGTGTATCTGGGAATTCTTGCTTTAGTGGTAGTCGTACGACATACCGACCATTATCTGACCTAGTAGTTGTGGCTTTGTAAAAGTCTTCACAATACTGATCTTCGGGGGTTGTGATTGAAATGGGGCTCCCCCCCCATTCTATCTCCCAAAATTTTCTCAATTGTGAATTGAGGTACTCGTTTGAGATTTCCTCAACTTGAGTTGTCATTGTTATGACTGGTTCCGTGACTAGTCCACTTAGGATCCAACCGAAAATAGTCTTTTGTGCCAAAAGTGTGTTTAAAATTTTCTCAATACCTTCGAGTGTTATTTGTGGTATGAGATCGCTGCCTAATAGAAGGTCTGTTTGGGCGGGGATGTTGCAGTTGGGATCTGCTAGCTTTAGGTGTGTAACCTTTTGCCATTGCTTGCTATTTATATGATAGCTTGGTAACATATTCGTGAGTTGCGGTAAGACCATTGCATCTGCTTGAATGCGCTTATCCGCTTGGGGAGAAATTAGGGTAATGGGGCAGATTTTATTTGAGTTTTGAACTACTCTTCCGCCCATTTCCGTAATTTCAGAGTTGGCTTGTTTTGTTGGCAGATTTAGCCTATTTTGTGCTCTAGACGCTATGAAAGATCGTTGTGATCCTTGGTCTATTAGGGCTCTGAGCTTAAACAGTTCTCCTCGATATTCGATGGAGACGACTGCTGTGGGTAGTAGTACCTACTTTGATTTTCGCTGTGTAGCGTTTGAGTTTTTAAAGCCTTTGAGCAGCATGGTGCTTCTTGGCATATTTCGGAATTTTGAGATTCGGGAGTTGCGGTTGCAACTAAACCCGTGGCTCTTTTTGAGAAAGCGCTAGTTTGGGGTGTTTTGAGGAAATTATGGAAGTGCAACATTGAATGATGCCTTTTGTGGCAATATCTTCTTCTTCTTAATTGGCGTAGACACCGCTTATGCGATTATAGCCGAGTTAACAACCGTACGCCAGTCGTTTCTTCTTTTCGCAACGTGGTGAAATTGGATATTCCAAGCGAAGCCAGGTCCTTCTCCACTTGGTCCTTCCAACGGAGTGGAGGTCTTCCTCTTCCTCTGCTTCCCGCGGCGGGTACTTTCAGAATACTTTCAGAGCTGGAGTGTTTTCGTCCATCCGGACAATATGACCTAGCCAGCGTAGCCGCTGTCTTTTAATTCGCTGAACTATGTCAATGTCGTCGTATATCTCGTACAACTCATCGTTCCATCGAATGCGATATTCGTCGTGGCCAACGCGCCAAGGACCATAAATCTTTCGCAGAACTTTTCTCTCGAAAACTCGCAACGTCGACTCATCTCTTGTTGACATCGTCCAGGCCTCCGCACCATATAGCAGGACGGGAATTATGAGCGACTTACAGAGATTGGTTTTCGTTTGTCGAGAGAGGACTTTGCTTCTCAATTGCCTACTTAGTCCGAAGTAGCACCTGTTGGCAAGAGTTATCCTGCGTTGGATTTCTAGGCTGACATTGTTGGTGGTGTTTACGCTGGTTCCAAGATAGACGAAATTATCTACAACTTCAAAGTTATGACTGTCAACAGTGACGTGAGTGCCAAGTCGCGAGTGCGACGACTGTTTGTTTGATGACAGGAGATATTTCGTCTTGCCCTCGTTCACTGCCAGACCCATTTCTTTTGCTTCCTTGTTCAGTCTGGAGAAAGCAGAACTAACGGCGCGGGTGTTGAGGCCGATGATATCAATATCACCGGCATACGCCAGCAGTTGTACACTCTTATAGAAGATGGTACCTTCTCTGTTGAGTTCTGCAGCTTGAACTATTTTCTCCAGAAGCAGGTTGAAAAAGTCGCACGATAGGGAATAGCCTTTTCTGAAACCTCGTTTGGTATCGAACGGCTCGGAGAGGTCCTTCCCGATCCTGACGGAGCTTTTCGTGTTGCTCAACGTCAGTTTACACAGACGTATTATTTTTGAGGGGATACCAAATTCAGACATCGCGGCATAAAGGCACCTCCTTTTCGTGCTGTCGAAAGCAGCTTTGAAATCGACCAATAGGTGGTGAGTGTCGATTCTCTTTTCACGGGTCTTTTCCAAGATTTGGCGCATGGTGAATATGTGGTCGGTTGTTGATTTACCAGGTCTGAAGCCACACTGATAAGGTCCAATCAGTTTGTTGACGGTGGGCTTTAATCTTTCACACAATACGGTCGACAGAACTTTATATGCGATGTAGAGGAGGCTTATCCCACGGTAGTTGGCGCAGATTGTGGGGTCTCCTTTTTTATGGATTGGGTATAGCACACTTAAATTCCAGTCGCTGGGCATGCTTTCATTCGACCATATTTTGCAAAGAATCTGATGCATGCTCCTTATCAGTTCTTCGCCGCCGTGTTTGAATAGCTTGGCCGGTAATCCGTCGGCCCCTGCCGCTTTGTTGTTCTTCAGGCGAGCAACTGCTATTCGAACTTCTTCATGGCCAGGTAATGGGACGTCTGCTAATGGGAATCAGGTCTTCTCCTGGTGTTATGTTTTCACTGCCATTCAGAAGGCTAGAGAAGTGTTCCCTCCATAGTCTAAGTATGCTCTGGGCATCGATGGCCAGATCACCTTTGGGGGTTCTACAGGAGTATGCTCCGGTCTTGAAACCTTCTGTAAGCCGCCGCATATTTTCGTAGAATTTTCGAGCATTACCCCTGTCGGACAGCTTATCAAGCCCTTCGTACTCACGCATTTCGGCCTCTTTATTTTTCTGTCTGCAAATGCATCTCGCTTCCCTCTTCAACTCTCGGTATCTATCCCATCCCGCACGTGTTGTGGTCGATCGTAACGTTGCGAGGTAGGCAGCCTGTTTCTCTCCGATGCGACACGAATCGTTTGGCTGTCTGTTGTGATTGCAGCTTCTCGACGTCGAACCTTCCTTGTGTTTGTTGGCGTGCGTTTTTTGCTGCACAGAGGCGGGTGCGAATCTTAGCTGCAACAAGGTAGTGGTCCGAGTTGATGTTAGGACCTCGGAGCGCACGCACATCTAAAACACTGGAGACGTGTCTTCCGTCTATCACAACATGATCGATCTGGTTGGTAGTTTTTCGATCCGGAGACAGCCAGGTAGCTTGATGAATTTTCTTATGCTGGTATCTAGTACTACATTTAACCATATTTCGGGCCCCGGCGAAGTCGATCAGCCTCAACCCATTTGGGGATGTTTCCTCCTGGAGGCTGAATTCGCCGACCGTAGTACCAAAGATACCTTCTTTGCCCACCCTGGCGTTGAAGTCGCCAAGCACGATTTTGACATCGTGGCGGGGGCATCTCTCATAAGTGCGCTCCAAGCACTCATAAAAGGCATCTTTGATCACATCGTCCTTCTCTTCCATCGGGGCGTGGGCGCAAATCAGCGATATGCTGAAGAACCTCGCTTTGATGCGGATTGTGGCTAGACGTTCATTCACCTCAGTGAATGATAGTACTCGGCGACGGAGTCTCTCTCCCACCACGAATCCCACACCAAACCTACGCTCCTTTATATGGCCACTCTAGTAAATGTCACAACACTGCTCGTCTCTGTCCTTGTCCCGTCCATCGCATTTCTTGGACGGCGGTGATGTCAGCCTTTGTTTTAACGAGGACAACCAGTTATAACCAGCTGGGCAGTGGCACCTTCCCAGTTAAGCGACAGGTGCATGCCCTCAATTCGTAGTCCTTATTTCGTTTGCCATGGTCGTCATCAAAAGGGGGGTCTCTCATCCGAGGCTGGTTATAACTATTCACTGGGAGTGTTTTTTTACGTGGCGGGTCCCAAAACCAGCGCACAACCCTATGCAGGGGATGTTTCGCCTTCTCACTTTAGCTCGCCTTCAAACGGATGTTCTTAGGCTACCCAGAGGATACTTGGTCAAAGACCGGAAGTCGTGAGCTGCTTGAGTCACATGTAAAAGAATCGTTTCTGGCCACTCCCAAGTGAATGGCAATCAGAGAACTTTCCTCACTTGCGTGAACTTCTACACATGACTCCATCATCCTGGCCTCCAGGCAATATACGCAAGTGAATTTGCTTTCGCAATTATTTAGATTGTGAGAATGGGACAAACAATTTGTGCAGAGTCTTTTTGATCTGACAAAGTTGTTCCTTTCATTAATATTCAATTTTTTAAACTTATCGCAAAATTTGAGTTTATGCCCTCCTGTGCATAGTTCGCCTGACGCATGTTTGTTTTGTTCGGAAGTGAACGATTGTGTTTTGAAAAAACTACGATTTAAGTTGTTGTTGTTATTAGCTTGGAGTCGAATGAAGCTGCGGTTTAGGTCGTGTTGAACGTTTTTAAAGGGTGATTTTTTTGAGGTTAGGATTTTCATGCATTAGTATTTGACAGATCACGTGGGATTTCAGACATGGTGTCAAAGAGAAAGATGCTCAGTATGCTTTGACATTTCATCATGAATAGACTTACTAACGAGCAACGCTTGCAAATCATTGAATTTTATTACCAAAATCAGTGTTCGGTTCGAAAATTTTTTATCGACAAATTTTGTTCAGCGATGAGGCTCATTTCTGGTTGAATGGCTACGTAAATAAGCAAAATTGCCGCATTTGGGGTGAAGAGCAACCAGAAGCCGTTCAAGAACTGCCCATGCATCCCGAAAAATGCACTGTTTGGTGTGGTTTGTACGCTGGTGGAATCATTGGACCGTATTTTTTCAAAGATGCTGTTGGACGCAACGTTACGGTGAATGGCGATCGCTATCGTTCGATGCTAACAAACTTTTTGTTGCCAAAAATGGAAGAACTGAACTTGGTTGACATGTGGTTTCAACAAGATGGCGCTACATGCCACACAGCTCGCGATTCTATGGCCATTTTGAGGGAAAACTTCGGACAACAATTCATCTCAAGAAATGGACCCGTAAGTTGGCCACCAAGATCATGCGATTTAACGCCTTTAGACTATTTTTTGTGGGGCTACGTCAAGTCTAAAGTCTACAGAAATAAGCCAGCAACTATTCCAGCTTTGGAAGACAACATTTCCGAAGAAATTCGGGCTATTCCGGCCGAAATGCTCGAAAAAGTTGCCCAAAATTGGACTTTCCGAATGGACCACCTAAGACGCAGCCGCGGTCAACATTTAAATGAAATTATCTTCAAAAAGTAAATGTCATGAACCAATCTAACGTTTCAAATAAAGAACCGATGAGATTTTGCAAATTTTATGCGTTTTTTTTTTTAAAAAAGTTATCAAGCTCTTAAAAAATCACCCTATAGTTCTGAGCATTTTTTTATATAACCTTTCCGCGATTTCATTTTGTTTGCACGTCGGGCACTTTCTTCGCGAAGAGAGCGATTGCTCCCATAAAAGCAACGATTTTTCTGGTAATGCCGCGGAGCATATCTTTACCAGTATGGGATCCCAGTTGACAGTGGGAATATTTTGTGTCGTTAGAACTGACAAACAATTCGAAACAGCGGATTGAAGTTTTATGAATTCTTCCCTTGTTTCTCTCTGAATTTTTAGTAAATTCATTAATATGGTCACTTGTTTGTCGACCAGTATTCTTTCATTCTCGTATCGTTCTCTTAAAGCTTCCCAAGCCAAATTGAAATTGTTGTCATTAAGAGCGAACTGTTTTACTATGACGCCTGCTTTACGTTTTGTTTTGTATCGGAGGTGATACAATTTTTGTGCATTAGATAATTTTGGGTGGTTTATGCAAACGGCGGTGAACATGTCCCGGAAGGACGGCCATTGTTCATAACCTCCATGAAAAATTTCTGTGTCACATGCGGGCACTTTGAGGTGAATACCTGTACTTGCCTCTTGGGCGTGTGTTTGGGGTAGCTCTACTCTCAGTTGTGGATTTGGTGCGATTGACCTTGTTGATTTTAATTGATCAGAGATCATGGCTTTTGTCTCTTCATATTGGTCAAGACAATTTTCATATTCCGGAAGATCCGAATCGTCCGTTTGTACAATGGCGTCATAGGCCGCTTGGAGACGTGTCCAAAAATTGTCAAGGTTTTGATTCTTGATTTCTTGTACCGATTCAGAGTTATCTAGAATCAGCGAAGATGAGAATCGAGTGCAGTATCGTATTAAGCTGTCACTCTCTGATAAAAATTTAGCGTTTGAAATATCTTTACCCCGTTTTTGTTTTGTAGCACCTTGCTTCGAGCGTGTAGCTTCTGCCGGTGTACATGGACTTTTTTCATCCGAAATCATTTTTGGTATTTTTAGAAATTGATGAAACTTAGATTCCTTTGAATCTGTGTTCATTTAGATAAAAAAATGGTAATATATGTATGTATATATAATTTTCTCTTTTGATTTAAAGCGAAAGGATAAATTTGGAGAACCGTAAAACTCTTTCACGTCGAAAAGAGCTTTAATTTCTGTTAAAAGTAATAAAATACGCGTTTTTCAGATTTAACGTTCAAGCGATTGTACGTAGTTTAGTTTTAAACTTTATATATTATATATGTATATGCGGACTTATCTGACTGTCCGTGTTTGTGTACTCGTTAAAGCGGTCAATACACTTTGTCAATATGTATGCACGATATGTGCTCAATGTAATCCTGCTTGTTCTAAGACGAAGAACAAGAGGTAGTTGCCGGTATGGGCTTTAATATATGTACTATGTGTTTATACAGATTAGTACGTATGTAAATATTCATTTATTTATGTATGTGTATATATATATATGGATATAAATATTAAAGATAGTATATGTTAATATAAATATTTATTTACTTATATATGTATGTATGGAAATTTTAATTCCGCTTACGTATTTCGACGGAAAAGTAGCGCGCAGCGAAATTGATGAAAACAGCTGTTGACCCATGTGCAATGGAATGTCTGTAGAGATTCACACTAATTGTAGTGGATTCGCAAAATGCACTTCGTATATCTATACCAGTGGTCGGCAAGTGCCGAGTGCACGCATACAAAAATATTCTTGCTTGTGTATGTGGCAAAAATACTCATTGCCGCTGTCAAATTGTACACCCAAAAAATTTTGCGCGCAAATAATATATATTTTTTTTGAAAATTTCAAAGAACACTTTAAGAATAACTGAGAAGTATTAGATATTACAAAATAAAAAATATCAGAACTGCTTTTCTAAAATTTGAAAAGTCATTCCCTTGTAAGGGGTAGAAGTCTGAAAAAATGTTAAACGTATTTTGAATAATATTGGAAAAATGCGCAAAGCTAATTCGATTCACCTTGCAGTGCTAGCGCACCGTAAAGCGACGTGATAGGTCGCGTGGATTATATAAGTATGTACATATGTCATTTTCAAGCTTAAAAATAAAACACACTAATCCACCTATTTGCTTACTTCTTTGTTTATTGTTTACTTCAGGTATTTTTCATTATAACTAAGAAAAAAACGTAAATGTATTTCATTTCACTAAAATTATAAAAAAAAAATAAAAACTTCAATTTGTTAATCATAAAAAGTTTATACATATGTAATCCGCACAACCACGGCAGGGTTAAATATATGAATATTTAATTTAAAAAAATATTATTAATATTATTTGAAATTATAGGTTAACTTTGCGTTTACTGTTTGCACCTTAAGTTTAACCATTAAACAGTTCTTAAAATTTCATATATATTTATATCAGTTCTGTTAAGTTTAATTCTCATGAGGTCTTCTAAATTCGTGTCTGTTAAACGATTCCTATGTTTGCTTTTAATGATTTTTAATACAGAAAAAGCGTTTTCGCACATATAGGTGGTGCCAAACATTGAATAGAGCTTATATATTTCGGTTGTGCAATTCGGGTATTTTTTTTACATATTTGCTTCCAAAACTCCTTTCCTTTTTCTAATTGCAGGGCTTTGATTTTGTACATCAGAAACATAAGTGTTATTGTGAAGGTCTATAGCCGGTAATATTTTATTAAAATCTTCAAATCTCTTGTTTATGTTGTGAAATATTTCCTCACTTGTTGTAAAGAATTCTTGAAATAAAGAATCTGAAATATATAAATTATGTGATCCACTTTTCGGCAGCGAGCTTATATTTTTATTTCTTAATTTTTCATTTAAAATTTGTAATTTTCTTTTGAAATTGTTAATAATTGGAAATAATTCAAATGTATGTTTATTTTCGCCCTGCAGTGCAAGATTAAGGCCATTAAGCATATTACAAAAGTCAGCAAGGAATGCTAGTCTGATTAAAAAATCGTTCTCGCTTAAATGACCCGATAATCTTTTAGAATCTGGAGACTGATCCAGTTTTAAGAACTCTAAAATTTCGCATCGAAGTTCAAAAAACATTTCTAGACTTCTTCCTCTGCTAAGCCACCTTACTTCTGTGTATAACAGTAAATCACCGTAGTCAGCTTCAACCTCCTCAAGAAATGTTTTAAATTTTCTATGATTTAACGCATTGTGACCCCCTCTTATTTTATTTATAATTTCTACACATATAAAATAAATTTTTAGCAAATAGGGCTTGCTGATGTATAATGCAATGAAATGTTGGCACATCAATATGTTTGGTTAAATGCCCAATAAAGCCCTTCTTTTTTCCCACCATCACCCACCATCACCATCTGTGCAGACAGCACTCAATTTAGTTTTGTCAATAATTGAAAAAACTCTCTCATCTTCCCACAATGTTTGCCCATTTACATGACCATGCAAAGAAACTAACCCAACAAAATCCTCATAAGTAACCAAATTTTCGTGGACTGTTTTCAAAAAAATTATTAATTGGCATGTATTACCTATGTCAGTACTGTCATCTAAACAAATAGAAAAAAACAAACATTCCTGAAGGCGTTTTTTCAAATCCTCAAATAAAACATTGCTGTACGGCGATTAAGAGTTCTGACTGATAATGGAATCGTTTCAACAAGCAAAGCCATATCTTTGCCACTTTGGCCAAAGCAATTTAAAACATTTTCAACAAGATTTTTTACAAAAGGACCGTCTTCATATGGACGACATTTCTTTGCCAATGCAAGCGCAACAACATAAGAGGCTTTTAATATTTGGCGTTCTTCACAATTTTGATTATGATCTGGCTGTTTTAAAAATTTATTGAACACTTTGGCTTTCATTTCGACAAGTAGTTCCGCTCTTTCATCATTTTTGTACTTTTCATAATCAATATGGTGTGACATGTAGTGCCTTCTTATGTTATATTTGCTGCATTTTGCTAATTGTGTCGAACAAATGTAGCATTGCGGCTTTTTTAAATAATTTTCAAAGAAAAAAAACATCAATTCCCAAGAATTGTCAAACATATTTTTGCAGTGTATTTGAATTAAACAAGCGCGCATAATGCTGCTTTAACAAAAGTCAAGCAGAGACTAGCTGCTTTGTGTATACAAATCTCTTGCGTACATGTGAATTGCCGATCGTGTCTGTGTAAAAACACGATTGCAGACGGGCCCGCGGGTCTATGGCAGTGATGCCCAAATGCACACTACCAAACTGTGTGCTTGTGTTGGAGTATGAGAGAGCTTGCTGCTACACCCAAAAAAAATACAAAACTTTAGTATTAATTAATATAAAAATAATTTGAAAGTGATTCGACAACTTTTACAAAATTGTGAAATTAATGAAATTCCTTATTAATTTTTTATCAATTACAAAAATAAAGACAATTCAAGTGTCAAAAAGAAATTAAAATTCAAAAAATTTTAAGTATTGAATTTATGTTGACGTTTTTATCTAAACGGCTGTATCAAAAAACTAAAAATCAATATTTTCATGGTTTTGAACCAACTTATCTAAATCTAGTTCGGAGCCGCAAAACTTTATACGAAGTTACCAGTCACATGGCCATGCATAGATACAACCGAAAGCAAGTCCACTTTTGTATCGAAGTTTTCATCTACCGTTTTTACATAAATAATTAATTGGTTCACATCGGATATATCTGTACTCTCATCAATAGAAATGGAAAAATACTTGCTTTCTTGCACCCTTCGCATAGTCATATTATAAATACGTCGGCCTATTACTTCAGTGCGTCGAGTTATAGTTGTCCGTGATTTTTCGAATGTCAAGAACCGGTTCTTAATCCACTACGACTACTGAAAATCGATTTTTAAAAATCGATTATTTAACGAGAAAACTCGATTCTCGAGTAGTATCGGAATCGAGTTTACCATCCCTACTGGCCGCCATCGCGTGCACATTAAAATCTCCGCACAATAACCACCACAAAAAAAAAATGATTTTTTTTCCATGTAATTTATATGGGAAATCGAAAATGTCGATGAGGCACCTCTTAATATTAATATAAAGAGCTCAGATTTTACCAGGACTTGTTTTTAGTCATGTTGAATGAGATTTTCATGGTAACTACGAAAAATAATATATAAACTAATTTTTGGCCCACCTTAATGTACATATATACCGTGCTAAGATACTAATAGGAATCGATACGACTCACTTTGACTGAAGTTTGGTGTAAATGTCTCCATATAGGGGTTGCTGTCCTCCTCTTGTCTTCGCAGGTTGGGTCCGTTGTGTTTGTTGTTTTATTTATTTAATTAATTTTTTTTCTTTTTCGCGCCCGTTTAGATTGAGTTTTTTTCATTATATGTTAGTTTCGCGCCCGTTTGTTTTTTGATCGTGTAATATATCAATATTTATTTCACATTAATATCGAACTGCTTTTGTTTGCCTTTTGCAGAAAAATAAGTACACAAATTTATGTGGAAATCTGCTACCTGCCGTGGAAATCTTCAACCGAATCACTTGTCGTTTTTTTTTGTTTTTTTTACGATTGCATAATATATGTGTATGTGTTCACTTTGTCACTGTACTTTTCCGAACATCTTTATTTCTTGTGTAAAAATTTTAACTGTTTTTTTTTTGTTTCAAGCGCATGTATATATATATATGTATACATGGATGATTCTATGTTATTGTCCGTAACTGTATAAATATATATATATATGTATGTATATCAATGTATACTGTTTTGTTTTACCGCACTTTATAACTGTGTTTTCCGTTGTTTTAGAGGTATTTATTATATATATATTAGAGTGTGCCATTCTGAGGCAACCTTTTTTTTCAACTGAAAAACAGGCTCAAAACTTTCGAAAATGTGTAAAAAAAAGTCACTCAAAAGATGAGCTCCTAATATTAATATTAAGAGGTGCCTATTTCAAATTTTCTGTTTTCCATATAAATTACATGGAAAAAAAATCATTTTTTTTATGGTGGTTATTGTGCGGAGGTTTTAATGTGCACGCGACGGCGGCCAGTAGGGATGGTAAACTCGATCCCGATTCTACACGAGAATCGAGTTTTCTCGTAAAATAATCGATTGCGATGCGAATTTTTTATCTTTCAAATGTATCTCAGATAATGGATTTTTTTCTTTAGCAGCCGTTTCGTACTGAGAAAAATTATTGCGTGCGGTATTGACATAACTGATCAGAGATTCGTAAAGTTTCGTTACAACGTCCATCGTCAGGAAGCTATTCTGTAAACTTAGACTTGTTTTATTCATAATTCCCAAAAGATCATTCCATATTTCCGTTAGAAGAGCAGTCTCAAATTTTCCAATTTTTTTTTTTAGGCTTTGGGCTTCCTTTCTAGTGTTTCCTGGTTTATTGGTGTCACTTGCGATTGAAGACAATGCTTCAGAAATATTTAAATAACCATTTTGCAAAGCATTAAGGGTTTAGGGGTAGTTAGAATTTTCAAAAAATTTAATTTTTGTTTTTTTTTTGCATTTTTGTTAAGTGTAATATCTTATATCGACAAATAACCTTGATTGCTCGGAACTTCTAAGCAAAAAGGCAAACTTTAAACACGTTTTTCTCAAAACTATGTTTTTGAACCGATGACAACTGTAACTCGAAAACCGTTCAGTAGATTTTAATAAAATTTACACAGCTTTTAGAATACATAATAAACTCGAGCCTGATAGAAGGATTTTTATTTTTTCGAAAATTTCGATTTTTTAAGACCAACTAACTGTTGATTTTTTCGCAAAAATTTGGAAAAAAATTCCTGAGACCGCCATTTTGTTAATTTTGAAAAAATAAAATAAAATCCTTCCATCAGGCTCGGGATTATTTATTTATAAAACTAATTTTTTTTGTCCGATTGTTTTTGGAACAGGGTCAACACAAACAACTATAACTTTGGAAATACATTTTTTTTTTTGAAATTTTCGTGACTTCAAGTCAACACATCCTATAATAATGCCATGTTACTACTTTTTTTAAATGACATGATTTAATAGCAAAAAAAATACTGAAAACTCTTTGTTCTTTTTTCGCGCCTCTGACTACCCCTAACCCCTTAATAGCACTGGCACGTGCAGATCATCTAGTTTCCAAAAGAGACTTTAGGACTCTATTTGCTCCTAAATGCTCCGTCAAAATTTTCAATCGTTTTGTCGAAGCCGTGAAAAAATTGAACAATTTTTATGATGCACTTAGTAAATTAGGTAGGATGCGTTCAGAAATATACCCTCTGATAAGATTACTGATTTGAGAAAAAAGTGTAATATGCCCGGCAAAAATGTGTGAGAGAAATTGTCGGTCCTTCGGGGCCCTGGGCACGGACACCGTGTGCCCTTATGGTGAAGACGGTAATGCCTACAGCCAATACATATTTCTGAAGTTTATTTCTAATTCTTCTTTATGTTCCAGTGTTGTGATATGGTACATATTTACCCACTGTTTAAGTACAGAAGCATATATCTAGTATTGTTGGATGTGAAATCAATAAGTACTGATTAAGTTAAATTTAATTTTATTCCCCATTTAGCTGTCAATTCAAATATTTTGTTTAAATGTTCTTGCAATCTTGCAATTAATGCAGTTTGTGTTATGCCGACATACAAAACCGCAGTATAATCTGCAAATACAAATGTCATCGTGTGGTAGATCGCATGTAAAAAGTAGGTAAAAGTTAGTTCCTGACACACTACCCTGAGGAACACCAGCTTTTATTTCCTTTGAATCAGAGTACATATCTCCATGTTTAATTCGAAAAATACGGTCCGAAAGGTATGATTTTAAAATATTGTAATATTTTTTTGGTAAACGCATTTTAATTTTGTTCAGGAGCCCGCCGCAAACTTTTTTTGTTTCAAAGGCATTCTCAATGCCTCGAGTTATTCTACATACTTGGTCAATACTCGAGAATATTGAAAGAGATTTTGAAAATGTAATTTTTACTGATGAACGTGGGCACATTCTGTAATCACGCAAGCCTGGTCAACTTCCACCAATAGGCTTGTTCAGCGGACCACAAAACATGGAATAAAGGCGCATCTTTGGGGCTACTTCTCAAAGCAAGGATTCGGCACTTTGTACCTCTTTACTGACAACCTAAATGCCGAGAAAATGATAAAAATATACAAAAAGGCTTTACTGCCATCTGCTAAATGATGGTTCATCACAAAAAATTAAGATTGGATTCAACAAGAGGACAACGATCCTAAACACCGCAGCAAGCTCTGTACTCAGTGGAAAACTCAATCTGGCATCGTTACACAAGTACCCAATGCACGTGCAACAAAGGCGGCCAACAATCAGCGATAGACCTTACTTTCGTAAAGTCAAGCCTAGTTCGTAGATCGCAATGGCAAATTAGCGAGCAGTACACTTTCAGCGATTACTATGCCATTTGAGGTAAATGCTCCGCAAACACGGCTAGGGATGGCAACATTTTTTTTAATCGATTAAATAATCAAATGATTAATTAATATAAAAAAATCGATTAATTCCAATGTTTTCAAATAATACTAAATTGCACAAAGACCACTACCAACTTTCAGAGCCGAATCTTGTATTATAATGCTCTATCACAGAGTCCCAGACATATCCTTAATTTAAACAGTGCACACAAATTGTTATAAGTAAACATAAACAAATTGTGCACGAAACAAAAAGTAAAAACAAAAAAAAAGAAAAATAATCAAATAAAAAATGAGTGCTACTCAGCCTCACCAGCAAGGCCGTAGGCATTCTTTAAATGCCTACTTTAGCTTTGTCATACCGGGATTTAGGCTCTATGTTACAAACCACTCAGATGGAAAGGCATACAGGACTTAATAAAAAAAAATACAGGACTTAATAGATTTTGCTGTAGTCAAAAATATAGATAGATCGCTTATGACAGCTGATTCATCTACAGACTTATCATCTGATCATTCTCCTCTACTAATAAAGTTATACGAACAGCCCATGCTTTTTGAGCCGAAAGTTTCTCTAACGTCACATAAAACTAACTGATTGAAATATAGAAAGTACTCGTATATCTGCACCCACATCAATATTTATTGCAAAATAAATACAGGAAGAGACATTGATGAAAATATAAGAGAAATTAATGACGTAATAACTAATGCAGCTGTATTGGCAACACCAAAAAGGAACAACAAACCAGTTGGTTTTAGAAAGATCACCAATAATGAAATAGAGAAACTTGTAAATGAGAAAAGGCGAGCTAGGCGGGAATGGCAGTTAAATCGATCCCCTTCAACTCTGCTTCGAGTGAAATCGAAGTTAAAAAAAGCGCTTAAACGCGAAGAGGAACACAACACTGAAAATTATATAAAGAAACTGTGTCCAAATTCTCGCAAGCAAGCTTTCTTTGGAAAACACAAAAGTCTTTCAAGCCACCAGTATATTCCAACTTGCCTCTAAAACAGTTGAATGGTAGTTGGGCACGTAGTGATGAGGATAAGGCAAATTGCTTTGCAAATCACCTAGAAAAGGTATTTCAACCAAATTGCCCAAAGAACAACTTTGAGTTGCCAACCTTGCCCAATACCGCAAACGAGTCGCATGTGTCTATTAGGACTTCTACTTCTGAAGTTACTAGAATAATAAAAGAACTTAACCCCAAAAAATCACCAGGACATGATAATATTACCCCAAAAATGCTAATTGAGATACCAAATATTGCCGTAAAAGTGCTCTCTTTGCTTTTCAATGCAATTCTTAATCTCGGACACTATCCAAATTCATGGAAAAAGTCGCAGATCATCTTGCTATACAAACCTGGGAAAGACTTAACACAGCCGACTTCATACAGACCAATGAGTCCCTGTCTTTCCAAGATATTTGAAAAATTGTTACTATCAAAGATGACTCTTTTCCTCCACGAAAATAATATAATACCAACGCACCAATTTGGGTTTCGTGAAAAACATAGCACGATTGAGCAAGTAAATAGAATTACTAACGAAATAAGAAAAGCATTTGAGCACAGAGAGTACTGTTCAGCTATATTTCTAGACGTGGCTCAGGCGTTTGATAAGGTATGGCATGAGGGCATTTTATACAAGATTAAAAATATTCTACCTTCAGAATTATATAAAACATTGGAATCGCATTTAAAAAATAGAAAATTTATGGTAAAAGTGGGAGATTTCATATCTGACGAAAGACAGATAAGGGCTGGTGTACCCCAGGGCAGTGTTCTAGGCTCAACACTATACATCATATATACAGCAGATCTTCCAACAGCTAACAATGTATTAACTTCTACTTTTGCGGACGACACAGCTACAGTGAGCCGTAACAAATGCCACATAATAGCATCAAGAATATTAGCCGAGCACTTAAGGTTTGTCGAAGAATGGCTAGCCAACTGGCGTATAAATGTAAATGAACAAAAGTATAAGCAAGTTACATTTTCGCTTAAACCAAAAATGTGTCCGGCAGTAAAAATTAACAATATTTTAGTACCCCAAGCGAATGAAGTAACTTATCTTGGTATTCACCTAGATAGAAGACTTACGTGGAAAAAACATATATAGGGTGATTTTTTAAGAGCTTGATAACTTTTTTAAAAAAAAAAACGCATAAAATTTGCAAAATCTCATCGGTTCTTTATTTGAAACGTTAGATTGGTTCATGACATTTACTTTTTGAAGATAATTTCATTTAAATGTTGACCGCGGCTGCGTCTTAGGTGGTCCATTCGGAAAGTCCAATTTTGGGCAACTTTTTCGAGCATTTCGGCCGGAATAGCCCGAATTTCTTCGGAAATGTTGTCTTCCAAAGCTGGAATAGTTGCTGGCTTATTTCTGTAGACTTTAGACTTGACGTAGCCCTACAAAAAATAGTCTAAAGGCGTTAAATCGCATGATCTTGGTGGCCAACTTACGGGTCCATTTCTTGAGATGAATTGTTGTCCGAAGTTTTCCCTCAAAATGGCCATAGAATCGCGAGCTGTGTGGCATGTAGCGCCATCTTGTTGAAACCACATGTCAACCAAGTTCAGTTCTTCCATTTTTGGCAACAAAAAGTTTGTTAGCATCGAACGATAGCGATCGCCATTCACCGTAACGTTGCGTCCAACAGCATCTTTGAAAAAATACGGTCCAATGATTCCACCAGCGTACAAACCACACCAAACAGTGCATTTTTCGGGATGCATGGGCAGTTCTTGAACGGCTTCTGGTTGCTCTTCACCCCAAATGCGGCAATTTTGCTTATTTACGTAGCCATTCAACCAGAAATGAGCCTCATCGCTGAACAAAATTTGTCGATAAAAAATTTTCGAACCGAACACTGATTTTGGTAATAAAATTCAATGATTTGCAAGCGTTGCTCGTTAGTAAGTCTATTCATGATGAAATGTCAAAGCATACTGAGCATCTTTCTCTTTGACACCATGTCTGAAATCCCACGTGATCTGTCAAATACTAATGCATGAAAATCCTAACCTCAAAAAAATCACCCTTTATCTAGTAAAATAACTTGCATGAAGATAAGAGCTGCAAATTTAAATTGGCTATTAAATAAAAAGTCCAAACTTAGCCTAGCCAACAAAGTGCTTTTATATAATGCGGTCATAAAGCTGATTTGGATGTATGGCATTCAACTGTGGGGTACGACCTGTGCAACTAATATAGACATTATACAAAGGTTCCAATCAAAAATGCTTAGATCAATCACGTGTTCACCATGGTACATGCGTAATGAAAATATCCATAAAGAACTTGTTATTTCTATGGTAAGGAAAGAAGTAGAAGACAGCAGAATTAAATATACTTATATCTAAACTCTGTGATCACCCAAACCCTTTGGCTAATGCTTTGGTACATTCCTGCGATCAAACACGCCTTAAAAGAACAGATATGCCCTCAGTACGCGGGCATCACCAAAATAGCTCAATCACTTGCTTGAGCGTGCCTAGTTTTTAAATAGGCTTAAGATTTTATTACTTATTGTTAGGCTTTCAAAACAAAAAGCAGATTCAATAAATAAAAAGATATTGAAATAAAAAAAAAGATATATCCTAAAAGAGAAAATGGCCTATATTTGAAGTTAAGTAGCACAATGACATTAAATTTTTTAAAATATGTACGCAATGTTAAAGTAAAAGAATTGCCTCTTGCTTGAAAGACTATCTTTTGCAAGTTTGCGTAAAAATAAAACCAATAAAATTTAGAAGACTATATTCTTATTTCAGACATTCAAATTATGTTGGTATATACACAAAAACAAAAATGGAAATAAAATTAAAATATCGTATTAAAAATTCATTGTCTTAGCATAAATGAAAATATATTCATTGAAGTCAAGAAAATTTATTCTCTGTTCAAATAAGTTTGAAGAAAAAGCAATTTCGATAAACGTTTTGTTGGCAAACGATTGCGTTTTTCGGTCGCAGTTGCACCCGCTTTTAAGAAAAGCCGCTCAGCTGGTACTGAGGTACTAAGTAGATGACAATACTTTTTTGAAAGTCCGTACAGTTTTGGGTAAACGGTTTTCATTTCTTCCTAAGCATCAATAGTGTTTCGACTTAGTTCTAATACCTGACAATTCAAATAAAAGCTCAATTCATCTTGTGGAGATGTAAAATCGTTGTCCTTCTTCCTTCTTTTGTGCACTAGAGTTTTGTGAGGAGCCCAGAGGTCAAACTCATTCTCTACCGATTCCACTGACGACTTGCTGCCCGTTTCCATAGTATCATCTGCAACTGTTATTTCAGTACGCAAAAACTTTATAACTGGGGACAACGCTAATGGGTCTTTGAAATGAATTATTTTGAATCTCGGGTCGAGTAATGTTGATGCAGCTAGCAAAAAGGAATGTTCGATGTAGCCAAATCTACGATCAAACTGACATCTTTTAGTTTTTCAGCGACTGACTCTTTAGCTGTTATTCTCACTATTTGTTCCCGACCACAGTGAACTAATGGAATCACTTGACTTAACGTTGCTCGTTGTTCACCGTTGTACAGTCATTGCCTCTAATGGTCTCAATGTACTGAGTATTTCCATGATATCATATTTTTCCTTAGATGTTATCATTACCGGTACGTCAGAATAGTTGAGGAGTATTTGGTTAATATATGAACATAGTTTAATGAACCGTTCAAGCATGTAGTAGGTCGAATTCCAACGTGTTTTCACGGCAGCACCGGCAGCAGCTTGCATATTTCGAAGATCATTATTAACTCTAACACTTCTTTTTAGCCACTTAACTATTTCTATGCATTTTACAACGACTGAATTTACTTCAGGATTGTTCAGTGAGTTTTCACATACCAAATTGAGGGTGTGCAAAACAAGGAATATGGCGTTTTTTGCCAAATGAATCATATATTGCTTTTACGATGTTTGCACTGTTGTCGGTCACTACAGCCATTACTTGTTTTTCGTCAATAGAAAAGTCTTTCAAAGCAGAAATGAGAACTTTGGAAATATTATATATTATATATATATTAAATATTATTTAAATTAGAAATGTCTTCTGTGGTAAGATTTGAATTCAAAATGTTTTGAATTTCGAAAAAAGTGTTTCTCATATCTTTCAAAATTTTCATTTCTTCCTGTTAGAGGTAACAATATTTGTGTTGCATTTGTGGACATGGTATACCAAAACGGCAAAACTGTTGTCGTCTTATTTCTCTAGTACAAGACCGACTGTGGTTATGCTTTTGAAGCCGTCTGAGGATCCTAAAGGCAGATCTTGGGAGCATTATTAAGCCTCTTTGTTGAAACTCCACTCTCCAGTAAAAATTTTTAACAAAATGCTGTCAAAGAATGCCGGCATTATCTTTTAAAATCTTAAGGGGCCAGTACGGTAATCTGGAATGTTTTCCTGACATTTTTTTATAGAAATTTTTATTCTACAATAGAACTTTTTTCACATATCATGAGATATATCGTGAAGTGTATAAAATTTTTTTTTTCGGAATTTTTGATGACATCCGAGAAAATCGAAAAAATGGCTAAGTGAATGAGATACGCTTTTTCGCTGGCGGACACGATTTCTCATGTTTGGATCATATGAAACACAAAAACCCAATTTATTCTTAAAAAGTACGTGAATTATCGTTCCTATCATGAAAAAATGTTTATAAATAAAAAAGTAATTAACGCTTTCCTTTTAATTTTCCCCATGTTTTTTTTTCATAAATTTTATAATAATAAATAAATAAACAAATATGTAGCATTTTGGTCGACCACTTTTTGTAATTTTTCCGCTAGAAGCATTATTCCATCAGTGTAAAACTTTCATCAGTGTAAATTGAAATTTCGGAATTTGCAGAACGGAAGCGAGCGATCCATTGTTGTTGTTTACTGGGATAACTTTGATATCGCTCAGGTGTAATTGAGAACATATTTTGAAGCAATTTTATATATAAACAAGTAAGGAAGAGCTAAGTTCGGCTGCAACCGTATTTTTATACTCTTACAACTTACAAGAATAAAAGCAAGAGAAGTAATTTGCTGTGTAAAAACAATCATATAGAGTAAAGTCAGCCTAGGGGCTAGGCCAAGTTTTCGCTCACATTTATCTATTTTAGGCACAAAGATACACTGTTATGAATAAAACACGCCCTTATATTTCCATTGCGCTAACTCACATGTTGCCCGATATATGCAGTACAAAGTCACCCGGAATTTCGACAATTTTTATATTAAGTATATGGGAGCTAAGGGATGTATTGGTCCGATTCAACCTATTATTCTTTTATTATCATTATTATAATTATCCTTTAGCTTTAAATAAATATTTATATATATCAAATATTGACCGATATTTTCGATTAAAATTCAACTATAGGTACCTAGGAGCATGAACAGTATTTTTTATTGGATTTAAACAAGTTATTGATTTATCGCGTTTTTAGTAGTTTTTAACAGTACCGTTATATGGGGAGTTGTTGGGATTTAAGGTTTTTAAGGTATTAAAAGTTACTTTTTTCGAATTTATTTCTTAAATTTGGATTGAGTAATTTTATTTGGATCTTTTGTACATTATTGAGCATATTTTTGACAACCTAGTGTATTTTTTTCCGTCACTTTTTTAGTTTATAAATTTTAGACGCGTTTTTCTCAAAACTACTTTTTCAAAGTCCGTGTTCACTACCATTTTAAAACTGCTTGACTGATTCATTTCAAATTTGTACACATTTTTGGCATATAGAATACCTCCTCCCATCGCTTAGTAATTTTTTTTTACATTAAATGGCGGAAATTTTTAGTGGAAAATAGCACCCCCTACCCCCTCTTAATTGTTTACTGCTTGTAGCAAGATTTGATGGTGGTAATACTTTAGAAGTTTCCTTCTTTACTTTAGAAAAGCAATATAGTATTTGCCAATTAGTAAAACCACGTCCGGATGGATAGATTTTCTATAAAAAATACAAGGTATTTATACACAACATTTTGATTCCACTCGAGTTTTCCCAAATAATATCTGTAAAAATGGTTTACGCAAAACCGTGATTTAGAATATTTTGTAAATATTATTTATTTATTATTATTTGTTTCTTAAAAAAAAAGATGACGAGACAATGTTTGGACTTTCATTATCATTACGAATGTCCATCTAATCGTAAATTAAGTGCGTTTATAAAGGGTGATTTTTTAAGAGCTTGATAACTTTTTTAAAAAAAAAACGCATAAAATTTGCAAAATCTCATCGGTTCTTTATTTGAAACGTTAGATTGGTTCATGACATTTACTTTTTGAAGATAATTTCATTTAAATGTTGACCGCGGCTGCGTCTTAGGTGGTCCATTCGGAAAGTCCAATTTTGGGCAACTTTTTCGAGCATTTCGGCCGGAATAGCCCGAATTTCTTCGGAAATGTTGTCTTCCAAAGCTGGAATAGTTGCTGGCTTATTTCTGTAGACTTTAGACTTGACGTAGCCCCACAAAAAATAGTCTAAAGGCGTTAAATCGCATGATCTTGGTGGCCAACTTACGGGTCCATTTCTTGAGATGAATTGTTGTCCGAAGTTTTCCCTCAAAATGGCCATAGAATCGCGAGCTGTGTGGCATGTAGCGCCATCTTGTTGAAACCACATGTCAACCAAGTTCAGTTCTTCCATTTTTGGCAACAAAAAGTTTGTTAGCATCGAACGATAGCGATCGCCATTCACCGTAACGTTGCGTCCAACAGCATCTTTGAAAAAATACGGTCCAATGATTCCACCAGCGTACAAACCACACCAAACAGTGCATTTTTCGGGATGCATGGGCAGTTCTTGAACGGCTTCTGGTTGCTCTTCACCCCAAATGCGGCAATTTTGCTTATTTACGTAGCCATTCAACCAGAAATGAGCCTCATCGCTGAACAAAATTTGTCGATAAACACATTTCGAACCGAACACTGATTTTGGTAATAAAATTCAATGATTTGCAAGCGTTGCTCGTTAGTAAGTCTATTCATGATGAAATGTCAAAGCATACTGAGCATCTTTCTCTTTGACACCATGTCTGAAATCCCACGTGATCTGTCAAATACTAATGCATGAAAATCCTAACCTCAAAAAAATCACCCGTTATATAAAATTTAGGAACTAGAAGCAACGCAAATTCTGAAGTTCCAAAATTCTCACAATATGGTTTTTGAGGAAATTGATAGTAAATTTACAAGACATCTTATAAAAGCCATAGAAAAAACCCATTTTCACCCTATATCCTGTACACTTTTAACACAATTTGCAGGAATTTTTGCCCGAATTTTCTGAATATTGAAAAACAGCGAAGATCGTTTTGCTGCCCCCAAGACATTGCGCCCGGAGCAACGGCCCTCCCTAGCTACGCCACTGCCCGGTACTATAGTTGACTTTTGATTGAAAATATCGGTCAATGTGTGATATATATAACTGAAATTAAAGGATTATCTAGTCTGTTGTCAAAAATATGTTGAATAGCCCTCATAAACCTAATATACAGATTTTCGAACTTCCTAGTTATTTTGTACCGCATATATTAAAAGACAGCGGCTACGCTAGCTAGGTCATGTTGTCCGGATGGACGAAAACACTCCAGCTCTGAAAATATTCGACACATTACCCGCCGGGGGAAGCAGAGGAAGAGGAAGACGTCCACTCCGTTGGAAGGATCAAGTGGAGAAGGACCTGGCTTCACTTGGGATATCCAATTGGCGCCACTTAGCGAAAAGAAGAAACGACTGGCGCGCTGTTGTTAACTAAGATAAATCGGTCAATACGTGAGTTATCCCAATGCAAATATTAGAGTGTGTTTTATTCATAACAGTGTATCTTTGTGCGTAAAATAGATAACCCGAACTTAACCCTTCCTTACTTGTTAATATTTATGTAATTTTTTCAGAATTTTTATTCAGTTTTGAAAGATATTATTACGAGTATTACTAATCATTTAACAATGCATAAGAGAGCATACTCGAATCTCAAAAAGGCTTGTTGCATTGAATGATTTGGTCATTGAAGAGGACCGCGAGTAAAGTAGTCAACAATTTTAGGTACTAGTAGACAGCAGTTTTAATTAAATATTTTCAAGAAGATCAGTTTTTTTTTATTTAGAAATACATTATAATTTTAATTTTTTAGAAAACGTAGATAGAATTTCTATAGATGTAGATGGATTAAAATTGTGCAAAAGTCCCAATAGGTGGATAGGTCATTTAAAATTAGACTAGATATAAGCCATCACGTAAACGATTTTAAACATGGTGAGATTTTGGTAAAATTTATAAATCTTGATACGTTTTCCCAATTTCTTTTGAAACCCATATATTTAGTCGATTTAGGGATTATTAAAAAACCACTTTCGTTGTTTATTAATGTAGGGGACGTAACAAAAAGGATAGAATAAATATTGTTTCTGAACAATTACGAGTTTTCCACGCGTATTAAAGATCTGGGCGAAATAAGCAACAGCTAGTCTGCAGAATGTTTTAAGAGATTAAATACCAGACGATTTAAACTTATACTATTATCAATTAAACCCATTCCACTTTAGCGTCCGACTTCTAAGGTGCCAAAAGTCTTGAAGATTCCAATCTAATGTTGCTAATAAAATATTAAAAGAATTCTTTCAGTAATATTTATAGTGAACATTTAATTACTACTGTGTCTGTTTTTCAAAACAATATTGGTTGCATTTACAAATATTAATTTTGATAGAAAGTTCAGGATGAAGCACTATGTGACTTTATGTCATAATAGATATAAGCAGATTTGAAGTAGCTTGTGTAGTAAAAAGTCCTTTAAAAATCTAGTTTTTGGCTATTTTGCATATAAATGTGGGTTCAATACCCAATTTCTGCGGGTTCAACACTATTGAAACACGCATCTTTTCTTTTTAAAATGTTTGTTTCAAATTACACACTGTAGTTATTTTTTAATTAAATGTAAATGTTTGAAGCAAAAATCACAAGTAAGTATATTAAGTATATTTAAACTGAAAGACACAAGTAGTATATTTAAAGCAAAAAGGCACAACCGAATGCTGCTAAGCTCAGAACCCAGAGTGACCTGTCAGCGTCCGCGGGTAGGCTATCTAGTTCGAGTCAGCGTTGTTAATTTTGTATTAGGTACCGTTGCTATGTTTGGTACAATCGTGTTTTGTTGACCGTACGTTCGAGTCTATTGATCCCACATTCGACCGTCCTGATGTTTCATTCGCCCCATTTTTGATGTATTCCGACACTGTGATTGTTTTTTGCGGTCCTTCGTGGTTTCCAGTTTTCATTACCTCGTACCTGCCATGTTTAAGCGTAGCAGTCACCTTATAAGAACCCAAGAGTTTAGGTTTCAACTTTAACCCCGGTCCGAATTGAATTCTCTTAATTGCGACCAGGTCATTAGTTTTATATTGAATTTCAGGTTTTCTCTTAGAATTATAGTTCCTACAATTTTCCTGTGGCAGTTTTTAAATGTTATTCTGTGCTACTTTCTTAAACTATTTCTTTCTCTATCAATTTCTTCCACCATCTCATTTCGTAATAACTCTTTTAATTCTAAATCGTCAGTACTGTGCATATCTAGCCCCGTCAAAATTTTAAACGGAGTAATTTTTGTACTTCTAGGGGTGTGTTATTAATAATTTGTTGGACACGTCCTACAAACTTATACCATTGAGATGGATTTTCTTGTAATAATTTCGCTAGCATAGGAACTACAATCTTTGGGATACGTTCGACTTGTCCATTCCCTCTCGGTACACCTGTTGCTATAAGTAAGTGCTGAATGCCATTTCCTTTGCAATACTCTGCGAACGCTTCTGACGTGAATGCAGTTCCCCTGTCTGAAATTATTCTCTTCGGGTTACCAAATATAATCAACAATTTTACTAAACAACCAATAACTGATGCACGATCTGTTGACTTTACCGAGAACAAACAAGCTTCGAGAAACTGTCGACAACAACTAATGGTCAAAGTGAAAAGTTGCCAAAGGTGTGTTTTCTTTATCTATTGGTGAAAGAAACCCTTTTTTTGCCCATTTTTCTTTCACTGATAATACACTCAACGCTATTTTTAACCATTCTCTCCACCTTGGAACGCAAATTTAGAATAAACAATTCTTTTTCCAGACAATCTTGAGTTTTTTTATACCATAGTGCTCATTTCTATGAGCTAACCTAATAATTTCTTCCTCCATCCCTGTTGGTACTACTAGCAATTCTAATACTGGGTCTTTGTAAAATAAGTCATATTTCACGAAAAAGTTCATATATTCTTCCTTCTCAAGTACTTTGTGGATTGCTTTTACCCACTCGTCATTTAATTGAGCTACTTTTAACTGATGTCTTATGGAGTCCTCTATCATTAAGCAAGTAATTCGACTCAAGAGATTTTTTGTTCCGAATCGATACTCGATAGTAAATGAAAAGTTTTGAAGAAAAATAACCCATCTCGAAACCCTTAGAGGAACCTCACTCTTTTTCGTCGTTTGAGCGAACGCGTTACAATCTGTCTGATTTTAAAATGTATGCCCAATAGATATACTCGTATACGCCACTTTTTTAAAGCCCTATCATAGAGGCTAATAGCTCGTATGAATGATATTTTTCCTCCTGTGGAGTTGTCCGACGACTCATGTGTTGTACTGGATGATACTGTTGATCAGTTGAGTCTTTTTGCAACCATATCCATTCATGCTCGCATCTGAATGTACTTCGGTCCCCGCCTGCGGATCGTATAGTTTAAGTACTGGCGCACTTGTCAAAGCTAACTTTAGTTGTTCGACTGCCAAAAGCTCGTCACCCATTTTCAACCTAACGCTAAGCGGCCTAGCTTTCGATGCGTAATCCGCCACAAATCTTCGAAAATATGAAGTTCATCCCAAAAAACGCTGAACCGACTTCACATTATTAGGGATTGGAAAGTTTGACACCGCTCGTATTTTCTCCTCTGAAGGCTTTTTAGTGCCCTCTTCTACTAGATATCCCAACGTAGATTGTCACAACGTATTCGTATACCATATTCCAATGCGCGTTTCAACACAAGCTCAAGTTTCGGGATATTAGTCTCCTCATCTTTTGCAGGCACAATAATATCGTCCATATACACGATCATAGCACCATTCTGTATTAAATCTCTGAAAACTGAACTAACGGAACGTATAAAAACTCATATTGACTATGGTGGGTAACAAATGATGTAAACTTTTGAGACTCGCGTGAAACTGGCACACGAAGGAATCCATTAGCCAAATCTAAGGTTGTAAAAATCTTTGCGCTCTGTAATCGTATTAGGACATCGTCAATCAATACCATTGGGAAATTATCCTTAACTATTTTCTGGTTTAACTTCCGGTAATCGCAACACATTCTTTTAGACCCATCTTTTTTCGGTACTAATAATATAGGGGAAGTCTGAAGTGCTCTGCTGTCTTATTTCTTCCTCTAACCATTGACTAACTTGATTTTCGATAAAGCACTGATCTACATAAGGTACTCGTCTAGGGTAGTATACACTGGTGTATCATCTGTCAAAATAATCTTCATAGCGGCTGGACTTTCTATTTTCTTTACAGGTGAATACGTAAAAGTATTAATCATGGAAGATAAAACTGTAGCTTGCTCTCTATTCAAATGATTTAAATCATCTACCAGCTTATTCTCTTTCTCATCCTCTATAGGTAAACAAAAACTTTTAAATTCGGAAATCAGCACAATCCTTTAATCCTACTAAACGCCGTTTGTCGTTACTTAATTTAATATGCTGATCAAGTTGCATTGCATCATAATGCCTAAAGCAAAGATCACTTTCGGTATCAATTAACGCGGAAAAAGTAAAACCATTTTGTTGAGTGATCTTAAATATTAACCCGCCTATATCTTTTATAATATTTATATTTTGAAGCTTAATTGCACCGTTCGCTAGATTATTACCTTTACTTGTAACAACGGTACTGCTCACCCGGACAATTTTTTGCAAAATGTGTCCCTTCACCACACTTGAAACATTTCTTGTTTTCCCCTGGGTTACTATCTAAAGGGTGATTTTTTAAGAGCTTGATAACTTTTTAAAAAAAAAAAAACGCATAAAATTTGCAAAATCTCATCGGTTCTTTATTTGAAACGTTAGATTGGTTCATGACATTTACTTTTTGAAGATAATTTCATTTAAATGTTGACCGTGGCTGCGTCTTAGGTGGTCCATTCGGAAAGTCCAATTTTGGGCAACTTTTTCGAGCATTTTGGCCGGAATAGCCCGAATTTCTTCGGAAATGTTGTCTTCCAAAGCTGGAATAGTTGCTGGCTTATTTCTGTAGACTTTAGACTTGACGTAGCCCCACAAAAAATAGTCTTAAGGCGTTAAATCGCATGATCTTGGTGGCCAACTTACGGGTCCATTTCTTGAGATGAATTGTTGTCCAAAGTTTTCCCTCAAAATGGCCATAGAATCGCGAGCTGTGTGGCATGTAGCGCCATCTTGTTGAAACCACATGTCAACCAAGTTCAGTTCTTCCATTTTTGGCAACAAAAAGTTTGTTAGCATCGAACGATAGCGATCGCCATTCACCGTAACGTTGCGTCCAACAGCATCTTTGAAAAAATACGGTCCAATGATTCCACCAGCGTACAAACCACACCAAACAGTGCATTTTTCGGGATGCATGGGCAGTTCTTGAACGGCTTCTGGTTGCTCTTCACCCCAAATGCGGCAATTTTGCTTATTTACGTAGCCATTCAACCAGAAATGAGCCTCATCGCTGAACAAAATTTGTCGATAAACACATTTCGAACCGAACACTGATTTTGGTAATAAAATTCAATGATTTGCAAGCGTTGCTCGTTAGTAAGTCTATTCATGATGAAATGTCAAAGCATACTGAGTATCTTTCTCTTTGACACCATGTCTGAAATCCCACGTGATCTGTCAAATACTAATGCATGAAAATCCTAACCTCAAAAAAATCACCCGTTACTTTGACATCTGAACGCTTAAAATCAGATTGATTCTGAAAAACTTTAGGATGATGTTGTTGCATCAACCGAATTTTTTTCGTAAATCTTGATTTGGTTCTTAACTTCACTTATCGTTCTGGTTTGATATAAGACGGCTGTTTGGTCAGAAGCATGTCACTGTGCAAAATCGGATGACCGTGACCATGAATTAGGCTATTCACCTTTGTGAGAGTACCGCTTATGCATATTTACATCAATTATTACATCCATATACATATGTTACGGTTTTCTATGATTTGTACTTAATTGCATTTTTTGTATGTTCTCATTTTCGCTTACACTTTGCAAGCAGGTACATAATACATACGCACAAACATACGTATTTCATACCTACGCCCTCATAAGCATATACGCACAAGCTTACGTAGCTAATGAGAAAATTAGGCACAAGAAGGGATAAAAACCGGTGCTAGCATAACATTAAGACATTATTAGTAATGTGAAACTTAAATTTAATAAAATCAAATTTATTAACTGGACATTAATTTATTATTGGGCTCCTACATAATTTGGCGACCGTGACAGGACATGTGTTCTACATTTACTATTTTCGATCAAGAAAAGCCAATAGATTAATGTCCAAGTTAATTTAAAATAATTCGTTTTGTGTTATACTGGCAAGAGCTGGCTCTACGTTTGTTCAACCAAACGGAATTTGCCCACATCATCTCATCATCAGAAGCTGTGTAGCGGTATCCAACAACGGATCATTTGGATTGTTGTACCCGGACAACATTCTGTGTAAATGCACATAGCAATTCTTGCCACACATCATCGTACTTGCCGCTGTAATCATACATCCAGATTACACGTGGTTTTATTAACGTACGTTCGAGATCTTCTCATCAACATCTGTCGAAGTTACCGACAGTTCGTCAACTCGTCGCAGTCTCTGTGCAAGATTACGGGACTCATAACATAACAGTTTCATCGGATTGCAGATCTGCTTTTGCAACATCTACAATAACTACATCACATTCTTCACTGCTCATATATATTTATTTCGTGCCTTCAAATGCCTAACAACATTATAGGCAAAGTGCCTAACATGGCTGATGAGGAACAATCGCCTTTGTCTTCGCTAATTCAAACGCGTTCAACGATTCTCCGTAAACTACACAGTATAAAGCAACGAATTGCTTGTGAAGAAGTCAATAGTGATACGCATGTTCTCGAATGTCGACTACAAATTGTTGAGTCCTACTTTCAACAAATTTGTGACGTTCAGAACAATATTGAATCTCTTTCACTGTCAGACCAATCTGCAGCAGAAATTAAAGAAACGTACATTTCAATAAAATCTAAAGTACTTTCGTTAATCAACCCCAGACCGCGTTTCTGAGTTGAACACTAGCATTTTCGACGCAACAACTTTTGGAAATATTAGCAGTTACCATAATCGATTGCCTTCACTCAAATTACCTAAATTTGACGGCAAATATGCAGAATTTAAACGTTTTTTCCGCACTTTTTGTAATATGGTGCATGATGATCCAACAATGCCAAAGGTGAACAAATTTAATTATCTTTTAAATTGTCTTTCAGGACCAGCCCTTAGCGTCATCGAACCCTTTCAGGTAACCGAAGAAAATTACCCGAGGGCTTTACAGCGGCTGAAGGAAAGATACGACAAAAACGTATTGATTATTCAAGATCATATTACATCGCTTTTCAATGTTCCGGTTATGAAAAGATCTGACGCAGCAAATCTACGTAATATTATTTACACTGTTGCAGCGCTTCGCGGTTCATTGCTCTCGTTGGGCTTAGAAAGTGACATAATGAATTCAATGCTAATTCATAGCGTCTTAACCAAAATTAATTCTGATTCAAAATCGGCATATAATCAGAAGCAAGAGTTTGACCACTTGCCATCGTGGGATGATTGTTATAAGTGGTTGAATCGGCACAGTCAGCATTTAGAAAACTGTTCAAACGTTGAAAACCTAAAGGTAACACAGAGAGACTGTAAGATACATGGTAAGAAAAATGCAAATTCATTCGTTAATGCGATGTTGGCATGTATACATTGCAATAATATAGAGCATAGCCTAAACAATTGTCCTTCATTTCTACAGTTGTCAGCGTTTTAATTGGGTGAAGCAAGCAGGAGCTTGCATCAATTGCTTACGAAAAGGACACACCGTATCTAAATGCCCATCAAAATCTCGTTGCCGCGTATGTCTTCAATCGCACCACTCTCATCTTCGTTTCGCCACCGTTGCAACTACAAATTATCCATTTGCACAAGCATTAGAGCTTCAAGGGAAAGACAATACATCTGTGTCATTTACTTCGCCGAATCCATCGCATCAGTTACCAACTAATCCATCGGTTTCACTCATCGCATGCACACGTAAAAGAGCGATATTACCGACAGCTTTAATTTACATACAGGATAAATTTGGAGCTGGCGCGTTATTTGGATTCCTGTTCCGAATTGAATTTCATCACCGAAGAAACAGCGAAGCGTTTGCAGCTCAAAAGGTTTTTCTCATATCAGGATATCTCAGGTATTTCAGATATTCGTTCTAATTCAAAATCGCAGATTTATTGCTCAATGCAGAAGTATTTTTTGAGAGCCTTCAAGAAGGCACAATTTCATTTGAAAAAGGCTTCCCACGCCTTCAAAACAGCAAATTAGGTTGGATTGTAGAGGGCAATTTTGAAAAGATTTCAAATTCCCGCCCATCTATTTGCAATGTCACACTAAATTCAAATCTATTGAATATCGATTCGATTCTCCAACGTTTTTGGGAAATTGAGAATTTCACCGAAAAGGAAGCAACATTGTTCGAAGAAGAACGTTTATGCGAAAAACATTTCATTGAAAACGTTCAAGTGAAAAATGATGGACGTGTACAAGTACGGTTACCATTTAAGGTTTCACCGACAATATTAGACAACTCTTTCCATACTGCCAGGAAAAGATTTCTCGCTCTTGAACGACGTCTATCTAACAATAAATTACTAAAGAACATGTATGCGGATTTCATAAAAGAATACGAGTACATTGAACTCGGGCACATGGTTGCCATAAAAAACTTTGATTTCAGTAGCTCGCACTATATAATTCCACATCATTGTGTACTCCGTCCACAAAGTACTACAACCAAGCTTCGGGTTGTATTCGACGCCTCTGCGCGCACCACTTCTGATCATTCATTAAATGAAATACTCATGGTTGGAGCAACAATTCAACCAGAACTAATCATCACATTATTATCATTTCGTTTATATCCCTACGTTTTAACCGCCGATATATCAAAAATGTGTCGGCAATTTTTGATTAACGATCAAGATCAACGATATCAACTCATTTTGTGGAGAAACGAACCTCATGAGCCATTACAGTTGTTTCAACTCAAACTGTAACTTACGTATTGGCTTCTGCACCATTCATAGCCATTCGCAGTTTATTTCATATTGCTGATGTCAATAAAGCTGCCTTTCCTCTAGCATCGTCTGCTATTCGTGAAAGTTTTTATGTTGACGATTTGTTGACTGGTGCAGATAGCATAGACAACTTATAAAAACTAAAAATTGAAATTACAGAAGTTCTTCGGTCTCATGGTCTTTCTCTGACTAAATGGCACTCGAATTCTACACAATTAGATTGGGATGAAACACTACCACCCGATCTCCATAACATTTGGTTGCAGATTAAAGCCGATTTAAATTTCATTAATAAAATAGAAGTTGCTCGTCATGTACAAATATCATCCAATTCTCGCTGTGAAGTTCATGGCTTTGCAGACGCATCAACGCGCGCATATGGGTGCTGCATTTATGTACGTTTTATTATAAAGGACAGTTACAAAACTACGTTACTTATTGCTAAATCTAAAGTGGCACCAATTAAAGCACAATCGCTTCCTCGTTTGGAGTTATGTGCAGCACTGTTACTGAGTAGGACTTGGCAAAAAATCAAGGATAAGGTATTAAAATTTTGCACTAACATATATTTTTGGACTGACTCAGAGATAGTGCTAAAGGGGATCAACATTCATTCGGCGACGTTAAATTGCTTCGTTGCCAATCGAGTCTCGGAAATTCAGGAAATTTCAGAAGGCATTAGCTGAAAACACGTACCAAGTACACAAAATCCTGCAGACATCGTTTCACGCTGCTGTAGCGCTCAGGATCTTGTAAGTACGATTTGGTTCTCTGGACCAGAGTTTCTAATGAAAAATTCATCGGAATGGCCTGTAAGCAAAAAGGGACATAACATTAAAATCCAAGATTTGGAACGACGGAAAGGAATCAACCTCAAGTGTAGCAAAAGCAGCAACGAGGGAAACATCATCAATATCATCATCAACCGCAGTTCATCGTACCACCGATTACTTCGCGTCGCTGCATATACATTTCGTGTTTTCAACAAAGTCGCTGTTAACAATAAACTAACGCCAGCAATGATACTTCATCTACCATTAGAGGAACTCGATCACACTTGGTGGCGAATCGTCGTATCTATTCAACAGATCGAATTCGCTGAAGAAATTGAAAGACTTCAGAAACAACAGGAAGTAAAATCGTTTGTACAGAAGCTGACTCCTTTTCTACATGAAATGAATCTCAACGGAGTGACAGTTTCAGTTCTCAGAGTCGGTGGCCGTTTGTCTAAGGCACCAATTCCTTTTGACGCAAAATTTTCCGCACTTCTTCCAAAAGATCATCGATTTACATATTTGTACCTAGAATATCTCCATCGGAAGCATTTACATGCTGGTCCAAAGGTTTTAATAAATATCTTGCGTGAGCGAGTCTGGGTTATAAATGCTCGCGAGATCGTAAGGAAAATCGTTCGAAATTGCGTACTCTGTTTCCATTATAAACTTAAATTAATGGGTCAAATTATGGCGGATCTTCCTGCCAATCGCTTGCAAATGCAGCGTTGACTTTTGCGGCCCTTTCACTACAACTTATCGCTAGAAGCGCTCCATATAAAACATATATAGCAATCTTCGTGTGCTTCGCATCTAAAGCCATACATGCAAAATTAGTATCCGACCTCTCTTCTAACAATTTTGTACTTTGTCTAAAACGTTTTGTAGGAAGACGCGGCATACCTCAACGCATTTACTGTGACAACGCCACAAATTTCCTTGGCGCTCAAGCCAAATTGAGGGATCTTCATCAACAATTCTTCAATCAAGCGGCTACTGATGACATCACTAGTTATAGCACCAACACTGGTTTTAAGTTTTGTTTTATTCCGCCTCGTGCTAAACATTTTGGGGGTTTATGGGAGGCGGCAGTAAAATCTTTTTTGCTAAAAAACATCTCAAACGCACACCTGACATATGAAGAACTTCAGACCGTCGTGGTTGAAGTAGAAGCTGTTTTGAACTCTCGTCCGCTGACACCGCTTTCAAATGAACCCAATGATGGCAAAGCTCTAACTCCGGCTCATCTATTGATTGGGACATCATTACTGTCGATGGCAGATAAAGCTATCAATATGAACACAGTATCTTCGTTAACGCAATGGCAGCGGGTGACGTATGTATTTCAAGCAGGGTTTTTGGGACATATGGTCATACGACTATATTCTTAACCTACAACAACGCTCTAAGTGGTTGAAACCGGAATCCAACATCAAAATTGGACAAATGGTTATCATCCATGAATCTAACTTGCCCCCACAGCATTGGCCACTTGGGAGAAGTATCAACATCATTCCTAGTTCAGACGGCAAAGTGAGGGTTGTGGACATCAAAACTACAAAAGGGATTATAAGAAGAGCAGTCCATAAAATTGCACCATTACCTATTTCGGATTGAAATGCAAGCATTTCAATGGGGGGAGCATGTTTGGTCAGAAGCATGTCACTGTGCAAAATCGGATGACCGTGACCATGAATTAGGCTATTCACCTTTGTGAGAGCACCGCTTATGCATATGCACATCAATTCTTACATCCTTATACATATGTTACGGTTTTCTATGATTTGTACATAATTGCATTTGTTGTATGTTCTCATTTTCGCTTGCACTTTGCAGGCAGGTACATATATACGAACGCACAAACATACGTATTTCATACCTACGCCCTCATAAGCATATACGCACAAGCTTACGTAGCTAATGAGAAAATTAGGCACAAGAAGGGATAAAAACCGGTGCTAGCATAACATTAAGACATTATTAGTAAAGCATTAGGATAGTTAAGAGTGAAATAAAATTAATGTGAAACTTAAATTAAATAAAATCAAAATTATTAACTGGACATTAATTTATTATTGGGCTCCTACAACGGCTATATATATTTTACAATCTGAAATACCATTCACGAAATATTCGATAATACAGTATACTCTCGAAAAGTAAATTCTCAGAAAGTAAATAATCGCGGAAAATTAAATCACCTTTAAGATTACACATGCACCTCGAAAAAGTAAATTTTTTAATTTACTTTTCAGAGAGTGGGATAAAAAATTCGAAACGAAGCAAGCAGCGTTTTTTACGATGTTGCAAAAACACTTACTCTCTTGTTTATCGTGTCTGTTTAGTAAATAAACTTTGAGATATGTACATATGTAAATGGTCAGAAAATATATTGCAAAAGAAAAAAAACAAAAGAATATTCAAAATTTTTTCTCTTCATAATAAATACATATGTTTTTCATGTAAATCCATATGTTTTATTCAAGCAAATAAATGAATGAATTTTTAAGGGTTAAAAATGTATTTAATATTATAAAAACAGATAATTTATGTATATATTTGGAAAAGTAAATTTTTCGAAAAAGTAAATTACCCAAAATACCAATCGATTTACTTTTCGAGAGTATACTGTACTTTCGTCATCGATTTTAATAGATTTACCAGTTTCAATTAAACTGTATAAAATACTCAAGAAACGATTCTGATACTTTTTTACGACGACTTCTTAAACTATTTTGTATTTCCGTTGAAGACAGTTTCTCCCCAAACTCTTATAAGCCAAATCACTAATTGGAAATGAACAATTCACCTTCTTATACTCTTCTAAGACACTTACTGGAATCTTCGCTAGTAATCGATGCTACTTTTCTTTTTCTTGCCTTTGCTTATTCTGCTACTTTTTAACTCTGCAAGCACGCCGCTTTGAATCGTACCTATTCCTCTTCTGGAATCTTCGCTAATAGTCGATGCTACTCTTCTTTTCCTTGCCTTTGCTTATTCTGCTACTTTTTAACTCTGCTAGCACGCCGCTTTGACTCGTACCTATTCCTCTTCTGGAATCTTTGCTAGTAATCGATGTTACTCTTCTTTTTCTTGCTTCTAAACACTGCTTATGCTGTACGGCTGTCTGCTACTGATGTTGCTCTGCTCTGCGTTCCATGTTCCTTTTTTTTCAGCTGTTCACACTGAAGTGCCGCTGATGTTTGTTGACAATAGCAGCGCAGTCGCTATTTCCACACCTTCACGATTTCTTCCGCTTCACCAAAATTCCGTTTAATTATTTCCACTACACAGTGCCTTGCTTTACCGTATTTCCGTTACAAATTTTCCGCTACACAGTATTTTTTTTACCAAATTTCCGTTATAAATTTTCCACTACACAATGTCTTTATGTACATTTGATCTTGTTAAATCGATATGATCACGGATTATAGTCCCAAATACAGTAGCTCCAAGCGAAACTCGTACAAGTCAAAAAAAATTATTAAATTCCCAAAAATCATAAATAAAATAAGCGCTTCCAAAAAAACTTTTGCATATTTTATTAATATATTACTACGTAACAAAAACAAAAGAATCAAAACTAAATGTTTAATTCAAATACACTTTAAGTGAGGTAAAATAGTAAAATAGCATGTAATTCAATGCCAAAGTGAAACTCGTACATTATATAAAAGTAAAAGTAATGTTAATATTAATATTTTGTATGCATTTCTTTGTTTTTGATAACCATTTGTAATCTATTTGGCATACTTTTAACAAGCTTTTCACAAAAACTGGGTTTAATTTTTTGCCATTCATCCTGGAGGATCCTCTTCAACTCGTCCTTTGAACTTATTGTACGCTGGTGCACTTTCGTATCGAGATAGCTCCACAAGTTCTCAATGGGGTTTAAATCTGGACTCTGGGCTGGTGTATCGATGACATGCGGACAATTATAAAGCAACCACGACCGCACATTATAAGCCTTATGCTTTGGGTCATTGTCCTGGTAAAAATGCAAATCCTCGACAAGGCCCAGCTTTTCTTTACAAAGTGGCAATTTTTCTTTTAAAATGTTCAGATACATAACGTGATTCATAATACCCTCAATGAAATACAATTCTCCAGGTCCCTGTGCAGAAAATGATCCCCACACCATTACCGATCCGCCACCGTGCTTTACTGTGGGCTTCATATTTTTGGCCAGAAGCGCCTCATTTGACCTTCTCCATACATAGGGTCTACCGTCCGAACCGAAAAGGTTAATCTTGCTTTCATCTGTGAATAGCACGTTTTTCCAAAACGAGAAATCTTTTGATTGATGTTCCTTTGCAAATCGTAGTCTTGCTTTTTGATTACGTTCGTTGATAAGAGGCTTTCGCCTTGCTCTTCTGCCGTTATAATCAGCCTTATTCAGTATATTTCTTATGGTTTGTGGGCAACACTTTTTCCCCAAATCATTTTCGGCGAGTTTCGGTGCACTTATAAATGCATCTTTTTTGACTTGGCGTAGAATATACTGTTCATCACTAGCAGAGAAAATTTTGTTATTTGCAACTTTTGATCTATTTTTCACAGTTTTATCTCTCTTGTACCGTTTAATGATGTACTGAACGGTCGATCGGCTTCGATCTACAATTTCAGATATTTCCCGAAGCGATTTTTGGTTTTCGTAATGACGAATTACTAGTTCCCGCACTTCAACACTGGTTTGTCCCCTTTGTCTGCCCATTTTACTTTTTTTATTATCCTTTTTCGATAAATGACGCGATATTCAAAATTTTCCAATGAACTTTGTTACTTGGGACTTCCCCGAATAACACTTTAAAAATTACTTGAAGTTAGATGTGTTTGGAAACAGTGTTGCCTGCTAAATTAAAAATGTACGAGTTTGGCTTTTGCATTGAAAATGAGGACTTATTAGATAACGCATTTTTATTTTTATAAATAAAAGATTATTCAAAAATTTGTTTTTGTCATTTAATGAATTACCTAATACATTAATGAAATAAAACATATAAATTTTTATTGCAATAGTAATTCTCCGTATTTTAAGTAAAACCAAATATTTTAGGGGATGTACGAGTTTCGCTTGGAGCTACTGTATGTGTGCTCAATAGCCAATTTCTGTGGGTTCAACACTATTGAAACACGCACCTTTTCTTTTTAAAATGTTTATTTCAAATTACACACTGTAGTAATTTTTTAATTAAATGTAAATGTTTGAAGCAAAAATCACAAGTAGACGTATTGTAGGTGTTCTAAGACATACATAAGTAAGTATATTTAAACTGAAAGACATAAGTAGTATATTTAAAGCAAAAAGGTACAACCGAACGTTGCTAAGCTCAGAACCCAAGAGTGTTCGAGTTAGCGTTTTTAATTTTGTATTAGGTAATACCGTTGCTATATTTGGTACGGTCGCATTTTGTTCGTACGAGATATTGTTGACCGCACGGTCGAGTCTACTGATCCCACATAAATTTATATAATTTTGTTTTATTTTTAAGCTTTGAAAGACATTTTAAAATGTCTCATATGTCTTCAAATTAAATTTTAATTGCTTTAAATTTTGCATATACATACATATATGTATATTACTTTTCTTCCCTTGTCCTATTCAATGCAAATTAAAAATTCAGTTTGCATGTTTAATAAATACTAATATTATATATGTACATTAGGGTGATTCAAAATTTTTTTTTTGTTTTTCGATTGGTACTCGGAAAAATAGGTTCCTAGACACCTCTAAGAAAGCCTCTCCAAATATGAGTTCTTAATTGTAACGGGAAGGTCTTCCCGTTATTGAATAGATTTTTGGAGAGGCTTTCTTAGAGGTGTCTAGGAACCTATTTTTCAGAGTACCAAACGAAAAAAATTTTTTTTTTTTATCCACCCTAATATGTATTGATGTTTGACGATGAATATCTCGTAAACGCTTAACTTAATCGAAAAATCATACGAGACCATTTTTATAGACCAGTAAATTGTCTACAAAATTATGAGTTTCATCATAATATTTTTTTTCATTGAGTTATAAAATTAATAAGAAATAAAAAAAATTCCAAAAAATAATCAAACTTTAACTGTTAATATCTTTTAAACGGTTGGGTTTACGAAAAAATCATACGAGACCTGTTTTTAGTGCATTCAATTTCCTACAAAATCTAAGGAACAAGATATTTTTGCACGTAGTTGGAAGCGAGATATAAATTTTTCTATCTGATAATAAGAAAAAATAGAAAACTGTATGTAGGAGGACCTTCCCGTTACAATTAAAAACTCATATTCAGAGAGGCTTTCTTGGAGGTGTCTAGGAGCTTATTTTTCCGAGTACCAATCGAAAAAAAAATTTGAATCACCCTAATATACATATATGTATTTTGGTTATTTCTATATAAATGATTTTAATCTTGACTTAAAAAAAAACGGTGTTTCTAAGCTACTAATAAATAATCGCTAAAATATTTTTATCACCCAGAAACTCTTATTTAATAAAATTGGGTTTCTTATCAGCGCAGCAATTTTATATCATCGATAACCCTAAATCACAACAATTTATTGAAAAACTACTAAATATTACTAAATTTTTCATATTGAATTCAACTGACCGAGTACGATTAAATTATTTTAAATTATTTATTCCCTAATGTAAGTAATATTTATTTCTCTTACTTTAGAAACCCAGCAATTCATAACCAGGATAAGCGATGTTCCGTTACTAAAAATGTTGGGTTTACGTAACGGAACTAAATCGAGTTTTTATTCGGCCAAGGACTGTCAACTCGGCATCATTTTCGAAATTATTTCAAAATTGTTTTCTACTTCTGCAACATCAAGATGTATAACTTTGGAACCTATCAACTTTAATCGTATATTGTAAGAAAAGTTGTTCTTTTAACTTTTCTTTTATGAAATTTATTTGAATTTAAGTTTCCTGCATAGTTTAAAGGCTTGAAACTTTGCAATAAAAAATAAATCAAATAAAAAATTATGTTTAACTTAAACAAAATTGTATACAATTTTAAGAATTTTAAAAAATAGTAGAATAAAACTGCAACGCTAAGTCAGCTTACGATAAGGGGAATTAGAGTAGCTTACTTTTTTTTTTATATGACACTGCTGAATGAGTGCAACAGGAACCCACTTATGTATAGGTTCAATTTTTCCCCAGTTTTAAGGGTTTAAAATCCTAGTTATTGATTAGTTTTACAACCATTTTCGTCTAGCAGGTTAGGTTAGGGTAGATGGCTGATCAGAGATTGCGCGTGGACTAATTGATGTAGTCCTTTATAAAGCCATTGAAAATAGAACTCCCGGGTTCAGACTTACAGATCGGCAAAACGCTTAGTAGCCAATACAAATTTGCAAAGGCGCTTAATTTCTACATCTGCAAGTTCTGTAGGTTGTCTGAAGTCTGCCCCAAGTGTATAAGTCTTGACCTCCCAAACGCGGGGACAGATAAGAAGGAAGTGCTATCTTGAGCCGAAAAGTTTTTGCGACTGCGCAAGTAACAATTCTGGCCCAGCGTTGACCAAGTATCCGCGAGGCCCAGCTTTCCAGTAGTAGAACACAAGAGAATGCAGGGCCCATTCGTTCCAATTCTACCGATAACGATTTTAGGATGCCTTTCCTTGCCAGCTTATCAGCATTCAGTTACCTTCCTTATTCCGCTGTGGCCCGGCACCCATACCAGTCTAATCACAAAAACTCTCGCTGCCAGAGAGAGTGACGTCAGGCTAGTATCGCCGCTCTTCTATCTGAGTGAATAGTCCCTTCTCTGAAGGTGGACACTCTCCGGAGCAGAAAATCTGCTGCTACCTTGATTGCTGCAATCTCAGCCTGGAAGACACTGCATAGTCGGGAAGTCTGAAACTGGAGTTGATAGAGAGCTCCCGACAGTAAATTCCTCCACAACCTTCCTCCCAACTCCCCCCTTACTGCCCCTCTCCTCCAGCCGCTTCTTCCCACCCATAACTCCCTACACCCTCCTTTAGGAACCCAAATTCCCTGAGCCTAATAGCCACTTTCGCGGCCATACACCTTCCGGCGATGTCCATGGGCGTTATGTTCAGAATTGCATTAAGTGCCATAGTTGGGTTGTATCTAAATGCACCGCACATGCTGATGAGCGCAGCCCGTTGAACGCTCTCGAGTTTCTTTCTAAGTGTGGTCTTCTATAAACCCTCCACCACATAAAGACTAAATAGCACATTATGGGCTTGACTATGGTGTCATAGAGCCAAAGGACCACTTTCGGTGAGAGGCCCCATCTATTGCCAATAGCTCCTCTACAGCAGTATAGGGCAATCGATGCCTTTTTGCCTCTTTCCTCGATGTTCGGCTTCCATGAAAGCTTTCTATCCAGGATGTGCTCTAAATATTTCACTGTATCCGCCAGTTGCAGGCGAATTACCTCTCACTTGCTGCAACGGTGCCATCGGGATCTTATATCTTCTACTGAATAAAACCATTTCTGTTTTATTTGGGTTTGCGGTGAGTCCATTTCCGACAGCCCATTTTGTTACAACGCAGAGATGTTGTCCAGACAGTAATAAATAACTACCGCTCGAGTTATTCATGTGGCCTTATGCTTCTTCGCTGCCTTTCTTTCGTTCTAAGTTCTAGGAGCGTTATTGCGGCACACTCTTTCATTTTTGCCCACACCAGCTGTGATCGCAGCAAGTGACTCACTATGCTGTCGGGCTTTATCCTTTCATTTGTCAGCTTTTCTATGGTTTTCTCTACTACATACGTCGAGCAGGAGAAAAAGACGTGCCCTGCCTTTTCTGTGGCATTTCCGCAGAAAGAACATTGTGTTCGTCATCGTGGGCAAATTTGTGTAGGTATTCCCTGAAACAGCCATGGTCCGATAAGAACTGCATTATGTAGAAATCTGTCTGCCCATGTTGTCTATCAATCCAGGCTGATACATTCTTAATTAATCTATGGGTCCATCTTCCTTTATTTGCCGCATCCCATTGCTTTTGCCACTCATCGACACTTGTCTTCCTCTACTTTTTGCGCTCGTCGACCGTTAGGCGCCTATTCATTGCTTTTGTTTTACGGTATACTCTACTTAACTCAGAGGCCATTATATCCGGTGCCATAAGGCCAGATATGATAGCACACGCTTCGCGCACACTTTGTCATATTGACACAAGTTTTTTGACGCAGGGCTGTCTCCCAAATGGGAGCTGCATACATAAGCATTGACTGGATCACTTTGGCCAACAGAGCTCTCCTACTTTGACTTGGGCCACCAATGTATGCCATGCTTCGCAGTCAATTTAGCCGCACTACCACAGGCCTTTTCAATGTGCGCCCTGAAATTGAGCCTCGTATCGATCATAACGCCAAGGTACCTCAAAAAATTTTGCGTTACAACGTTATATCCATCAATGTTCAAGGTGACCGTTTCTAGCCTTTTTCTGCTCGTGATGAGCACTGCCTTTGTTTTTTCACCTGAGTTAACGACATAGCCTCGCTCCGGGTCACACACACTCACATACATCTTATCTCCTAATATACATTCCGAACAAAGGCGAACTATGTATGTAAACCGATAGAACTCGCTTTGACATGCACTATCAGTCGAACAATAGAAATGAACATGCATTATCTAGAAAGGCATTCTCAACATGTAAACAACAAACATCTGGCAATGGAATAATCCACTGCGATAACCAACTCCGCATCTCAAGTAATAGCAAGATAGCAGATATCGAATTACAACAAAGAAGTCGCATGCAGATAACAGCAGCCGCATTTCATTAGTATAAATAGCTGTAAGATCTTATATTAAAATTTAGTTCTTAAGAATATCAATAAAGGCACGCATTTCGGCGTATAAATAAAATTGTTTAAATTCTTGAACTCATATCGTGTAAACGATATTAACTGGGGGCTCAACCAGTCTGTAAGCCATCTCTATCCATTGAATAAAACGATAGAAAAAATTCCACGGGAAGTAGGACTTCCAGCACTAGATCTTTGAAAAAGGTGCTTAAAATTGAACAAAGATAAAATTAATATTCCTGCAAAATCTGGAAAAGAATAACGGATAAGTCTTGATATATAGATAAAACAGTCAAGCAACGTTATATCAACGGATATCCCAACACGCTAGAATCTCAAAAAAGGAGACAAAAGCCGTTCAATTTGCGTCGTCCCCTATTGAACACCGACGTCAAGATGACAACACAAGAAATCGCAAGCTTGAGAGCACAAATCGCTGCTCTGACCACAACGTTCACTGAAACTCAACAAAGATTGAATTCGTTGGAAACCCACGCAACACCTAACGTCACAGTCACAAACCAATACCAGGACTGTACACCAAACATCACAGATGAATCACAAATAAACTTAGAAATATTCAAAACCTTACCAGTCTTCACAGGCGATATGAACCATTATAGGTCATGGAGAAAACGCGCCTGGACGCACATGGAAAACATCAAGAATTACGCTACTACACCCATGTACTACACGGCACTCTCGATTGTACATTCCAAAATTCAAGGAGAGGCGGCCGATATTTTAATAAACCACAACACCAAATTCAACTTTTATTCCATAATAAACCGTCTCGATTATACTTATGCGGACCAGAGACCTCTGTATGTTTTGCTCGAAGGAATGAAATGAATAAAGCAAGGAAAAAGGACTCTGGCAGAGTTCCATTCCGAAGTCAGCAAGTCACTTAATCTTGCACCCACTAAAGTTGAGATGGATAATCATGGACCAGGAAATCCATCAGCTATGATTGAATATGCAAACCAGGAAGCTGTGAGGACATTCATTCTCGGTCTGTACAGCAAATATACCAGCGGCACCCTCTACAGTCACAATCCGAAGGACTTAGAAACCGCTTACGCTATCGCGAGTACGATATACCACGATAATATAAACTCACAATTCGACGTTCCGCAATACAATCAGCAGAGACAATATAATACATCACAGTACCAAAACTCAAGCAGAAGACATTACGAGGAGCCACAAAGGTACAAACCTAACGTACAGGTGCAATACAATCAGACAGCACCCCGGCAACAGCATCAACCAATGGACGTAGATTCATCACAACAATACACGAGATCCGCAAATCCCAATAGGGATCATTCCAAACCACAACAAAACAGCTATAACCGTCAATTACAAGGGCTACCTCCAAATAATCAATTTCGCGGTAACCCTCAAAAAAGAGAACGAAATCCTTCATCTCATAATTCCCACGTACAACAGAAATGTCAACGTGTAAACCAGACACGCGACGAAGAACTACAATCGCTTACACCAGAATACGAGAACGATGATTACGAAACAGGCAGCGCTTTTTTAGGCGCATGAACGATTTGCCGTGTCTGCAACGCCACTGCAGGGATACAGGCAAACTTATTAACATCCTGATTGATACTGGAGCAACAAACAACTATATAAGTACAAAATGTAACTTAGGTAAGTCTATTCAAATTAAACCTGTAAAAGTGAAAACTCTTCATGGTTACTCAATAACCAAATCAAAAAAAATAATTACATTGTTAGAACATAATCTCACATTTTTTGAAACTGATGCATTAAAAGAATTCGATATGCTTCTGGGTGAACAGGGTCTTAGGAAAATTAAAGCAGAAATCAACCTTTTCGAGTACACGCTCAGTTATAAATATAGGGCCAAGAAAGAAAGTGAATCTGTGCAAAAAATAAATTATACGGTTAATAGTGAAAAATATAGAGCAGAAATCGAAGAAATTATGCAAAGAAATGAAGACACAAATGAAGTGCTACCATATACTACCACGGTACAAGCTACCATTAGAACGAAATCCGAAGATCCTATTTGGACCAAGCAATATCCGTACCCTATGTCGGATAGCGATTTCATTAACAAAGAAATTAACAAACTTTTAGAAAATGAAATAATTCAACCCAGCAAAAGTCCGTATAACTCTCCCATTTGGACAGTCGCAGAAAAAGGTACCGATGAACAAGGGAAACCTAAGCGCAGAAAGGTCGTAGACTTTCAGAAACTTAACAATCAAACTGTTACAGATAGATACCCCATACCTGATGTGGCTATGACCATACAAAATTTAGGAAACGCAAAAGTATTTTCAACTCTAGATTTAGAGTCTGGTTTCCATCAGATCCTTATTAATAAATCAGACAGGGAAAAAACGGCTTTTAGTGTAAATGGAGCTAAATACGAATTTCTTCGTATGCCATTCGGCCTGAAAAACGCCCCATCTATTTTTCAAAGATGCGTGGATGATATCCTTAGACCATATATCGGGAAGTTCGCGTACGTCTATATAGACGATGTTCTCATTTATTCTTCCTCTCCTGAAGAACATATCGAACACATCCGCATAATCATAAATGCCCTTCACCAGGCCAATATGAAAATCTCTAACGAAAAATCTCACTTTTTCAAAGACTCTGTTGAATACTTAGGGCATATAATTAAATACAACAAGATTACAGTTGACCCAACAAAAATACAGACTATTAAAAATTTCCCTATTCCTACAACACTGAAGGAACTCAGATCCTTCCTAGGTCTCGCAAGTTACTATAGAAAATTTATAAAGAATTTTGCAGCCATCGTCAAACCACTAACTACGTTCCTCAGAGGAGAGAACGGTGGCATATCAAAGAATCAAAGTGCAAAAATAAAAATCACTTTAGACGAACCTGCACTAAAAGCACTGAACATAATAAAAGAAGAACTACAAGCCCAGGTCGAACTCTTCCAACCAAATTTTAACAAACCTTTCGAATTAACCACAGATGCTAGCAGTTACGCTATAGGAGCCGTATTATCCCAAAACCAAAAACCCATATCATTTATTTCACGAACGCTCAGTGAAACAGAACAGAATTACTCCACAAATGAGAAAGAGTTACTCGCAATTGTATGGTCACTACAGAAACTACGCAACTACTTGTATGGTATAGCAGATTTAACAATATACACCGACCATCAATCTCTAATATTCTCCATATCAGAAAAAAACCCCAATACAAAATTAAAAAGATGGAAAAATTTCATTGAAGAATATGGTGCAAAAATCGTTTACAAACCCGGACATCAGAACGTGGTCGCTGATGCCCTTTCTCGTCAGCAAATAAACAACACTTTAAATTCTGATGACTCCCAACATTCAGCACAAAGCTCACCAACACAAAGACTCAAACGAGTAAAAAAACCAGTAAACTCCTTTAGAAACCAAATTATTGTAAAACGGTCAGATCAGAACCCCATCGAAATATTCTCACAAAACATATTTTCTAACAGCCGACACACGATCTTTTTTAATACGAAAACTGTATTACTAGATAGACTAAAAAATGTAATTAGACCAAAGATAACTAATGCTATACAAATAGACGAGCAAATGTTATTTTACGTCGAAAATGACATTATCAACACATTTCCAACTGTATCGATTGTACTAGCGCAAAAATTGGTGGACGATATTACCGAAACCGAACAACAAGAACAGATCATACAAGACACACACAGACGTGCTCACAGAAACTACAAAAACAACGCACAGGAAATCTCGCTCAGATACTACTGGCCAAACATACGTGACGCTTGTAAAAAAGAAGTACAAAACTGCGAAATCTGCCTCACAAACAAGTATGAACGCCGACCAAATAAACAACCAATAGGATCAGCACCGATACCGAACAAAGTAGGCGAATACATACACTTAGACTTATTTTTTATGAGCAACAATATGTACATTAGTTCAACCGACAAATATTCCAAATTCTGCCATTTGAGACAAATACCATCAAAGAAAGACACATACAAATATGTTGACGAGATACTGTCACAAATATACCCAAACGCAAAGTTTGTAATGACTGATAACGAGTCAACATTTACTGGCATATGTGCACAACAAATATACAAGCGATTACAAATAACGCATACCAAAACTCCAGCCTATCATTCGACAACAAACGGTCAAGTTGAAAGAACGCATAGCACAATTATCGAACTCGCAAAAGTTTTAGCGCATCAACACAGTTCGGCTCCTGACGATCAGATATTTGAAGCAGTCCGACAGTACAACAAAACAATCCATTCGGTAACCAACCACAAACCCGAGGACGTGTTTTTCAATCAAAGGGAATATCCTGGCATCAAAGAGCGTCTTCAACAAAACCAACAGAGAGTTTTGCGATACCATAACCGTAATCGGAAACAGCTCAAATACAAAGAAGGAGAGGTAATATATTCAAAAACGCATAGACGAAACAAAAACGGAATAAAATACGTGAAACACATAGTAAAAAAAGACAACGGAGAAACAATAACGACCAATAAAAAAGTAATTATCCATAAAGACAATATCAAAGCAAAAGCATGTACGGAATAGTATTTACCTTACTTTTCTCTATCGCACTTTGCGACAATATTATAGATTTAAGCCATAGGAAATATGTACTAGTAGAAACTGATCCTGTTTACATTTATCAGGATACAGCTTTCTTGTATCACATATCCAATCTCTCAAAAATATTGGCGCCATACGAAAGTATAATGAAATCATCATTCAATCTAGAAGACCAACCCCAAACTCAAATTTTAGTAAACAAAATCGAAACTCTGAAAACTCAACTCATTCCCAATATTTATAGATCCAAAAGATCACTTAACTTTCTTGGTTCCATGTTAAAATTCATCACGGGCACACCAGACCACGATGACCTTGTGGAAATAAAAACTTCACTTAATTTGCTAATAGAGAATAATAATAAGCAAAAATTGATTAATTCACAGTTCGAAAGAATACTCGAAAGCCTTGATCCCAAAGCAATAACCGAAAACATTGTTATATCAGAAGTTTATAATGAACTCAAATCAATAACTAACACTATAAATTTTGCAAAAACTAATAATTTCTATTCTGGCACATTAAATTTGAAAGACGTGTACGATTTAATAAACCATGAAAAGTTAGATCTTCCAATAATTAATAACGGGTGATTTTTTTGAGGTTAGGATTTTCATGCATTAGTATTTGACAGATCACGTGGGATTTCAGACATGGTGTCAAAGAGAAAGATGCTCAGTATGCTTTGACATTTCATCATGAATAGACTTACTAACGAGCAACGCTTGCAAATCATTGAATTTTATTACCAAAATCAGTGTTCGGTTCGAAATGTGAAAATCCGCTTTTTTATCGACAAATTTTGTTCAGCGATGAGGCTCATTTCTGGTTGAATGGCTACGTAAATAAGCAAAATTGCCGCATTTGGGGTGAAGAGCAACCAGAAGCCGTTCAAGAACTGCCCATGCATCCCGAAAAATGCACTGTTTGGTGTGGTTTGTACGCTGGTGGAATCATTGGACCGTATTTTTTCAAAGATGCTGTTGGGCGCAACGTTACGGTGAATGGCGATCGCTATCGTTCGATGCTAACAAACTTTTTGTTGCCAAAAATGGAAGAACTGAACTTGGTTGACATGTGGTTTCAACAAGATGGCGCTACATGCCACACAGCTCGCGATTCTATGGCCATTTTGAGGGAAAACTTCGGACAACAATTCATCTCAAGAAATGGACCCGTAAGTTGGCCACCAAGATCATGCGATTTAACGCCTTTAGACTATTTTTTGTGGGGCTACGTCAAGTCTAAAGTCTACAGAAATAAGCCAGCAACTATTCCAGCTTTGGAAGACAACATTTCCGAAGAAATTCGGGCTATTCCGGCCGAAATGCTCGAAAAAGTTGCCCAAAATTGGACTTTCCGAATGGACCACCTAAGACGCAGCCGCGGTCAAGATTGCGTTTTATGCGTTTTTTTTTTAAAAAAAGTTATCAAGCTCTTAAAAAATCACCCTTTATAAGGGAAACTTTGTAATATTTCTAACACTTTATCTTCTAAATTAATCTCATCTTTGATTTGCTAAATAACCGAAATTTTGAATAATGAATTGATTGCGCATAGAATATATCCATGTGTATTTGTACTCCTTCCTCTGTAGGTATTGGGACCTCTCCAATTGGTATTTTATAGGATGTCTATCATATTTGTTTTTACTACATATGTCGCAATTCCTTACATATTCTTTGAATTGTTTTTTCAACTCAGGCCAATAATATTTTTTGCAAATTTGATCTAATTTTTCTTGGTAACTTCTATGTGCTCGTGCATGCGTTTGTTCAATTATAATTTCTTGGTCTTCTCAGTTTGGTATGTCAATTGCAAAATCATACACTTCTTCTTCTTAATTGGCGTAGACACCGCTTACGCGATTATAGCCGAGTTAACAACCGCGCGCCAGTCGTTTCTTCTTTTCGCTACGTGGCGCCAATTGGATATTCCAAGCAAAGTCAGGTCCTTCTCCACTTGGTCCTTCCAACGAAGTGGAGGTCTTCCTCTTCCTCTGCTTCCCCGGCGGGTACTGCGTCGAATACATTCAGAGCTGGAGTGTTTTCATCCATCCGGACAACATGACCTAGCCAGCGTAGCCGCTGTCTTTTAATTCGCTGAACTATGTCAATGTCGTCGTATATCTCGTACAGCTCATCGTTCCATCGAATGCGATATTCGCCGTGGCCAACGCGCAAAGGACCATAAATCTTTCGCAGAATTTTTCTCTCGAAAACTCGCAACGTCGACTCATCCGCTGTTGACATCGTCCAAGCCTCTGCACCATATAGCAGGACGGGAATTATGAGTGACTTATAGAGTTTGGTTTTTGTCTGTCGAGAGAGGACTTTGCTTCTCAATTGCCTACTCAGTCCGAAGTAGCACCTGTTGGCAAGAGTTATCCTGCGTTGGATTTCTAGGCTGACATTGTTGGTGGTGTTTACGCTGGTTCCAAGATAGACGAAATTATCTACAACTTCAAAGTTATGACTGTCAACAGTGACGTGAGTGCCAAGTCGCGAGTGCGACGACTGTTTGTTTGATGACAGGAGATATTTCGTCTTGCCCTCGTTCACTGCCAGATCCATTTGCGGTGCTTCCTTTTCCAGCCTGGAGAAAGCAGAACTAACGGCGCGGGTGTTGAGGCCGATGATATCAATATCATCGGCATACGCCAGCAGCTGTACACTCGTATAAAAGATTGTACCTGCTCGATTAAGTTCTGCAGCTCGAACTATTTTCTCCAGCAGCAGATTGAAAAAGTCGCACGATAGGGAGTCGCCTTGTCTGAAACCTCGTTTGGTATCGAATGGCTCGGAGAGGTTCTTCCCGATCCTGACGGAGCTTTTGGTGCCGCTCAACGTCAGTTTACACAGCCGTATCAGTTTTGCGGGGATACCAAATTCGGACATCGCGGCATAAAGGCAGCTCCTTTTCGTGCTGTCGAAAGCAGCTTTGAAATCGACGAAGAGGTGGTGTGTGTCGATTCTCCTTTAATGGGTCTTTTCCAAGATTTGGCGCATGGTGAGTATCTGGTCGGTTGTTGATTTGCCAGGTCTAAAGCCACACTGATAAGGTCCAATCAGTTCGTTGACGGTGGGCTTTAATCTTTCACACAATACGCTCGATATAACCTTATAGGCGATGTTGAGGAGGCTAATCCCACGGTAGTTGGCGCAGATTGTGGGGTATCCTTTTTTATGGATTGGGCATAGCACACTTAAATTCCAGTCGTTGGGCATGCTTTCGTCCGACCATATTTTACAAAGAAGCTGATGCATGCTCCTTATCAGTTCTTCGCCGCCGTGTTTGAATAGCTCGGCCGGCAATCCATCGGCCCCTGCCGCTTTGTTGTTTCTCAGGCGGGCAATTGCTATTCGAACTTCTTCAGGATCGGGCAATGGAACGTCTGCTCCATCGTCATCGATTGGGAAATCGGGTTCGTCTTCTCCTGGTGTTGTGTGTTCACTGCCATTCAGCAGGCTGGAGAAGTGTTCCCTCCATAATTTAAGTATGCTCTGGGCATCGGTAACTAGATCACCTTTGGGGGTTCTACAAAAGTATGCCCCGGTCTTGAAACCTTCTGTAAGCCGCCGCATTTTTTCGTAGAATTTTCGAGCATTACCCCTGTCGGCCAGCTTATCAAGCTCTTCGTACTCACGCATTTCGGCCTCTTTCTTTTTCTGTCTGCAAATGCGTCTCGCTTCCCTCTTCAACACTCGGTATCTATCCCATCCCGCACGTGTTGTGGTCGATCGTAACGTTGCGTGGTAGGCAGCCTGTTTTCTCTCCGCTGCGACACGTCGTACCAGCTGTTCTTTTGCACTTTCCGAAAACCAATGGTTTCGGTTGCAGATCTACGTAAGGAGTTTGATATGCCGTCCCACAGTTCCCTTATACCGAGTTGTTGATGAGTGCTCTCAGAGAGCAGGAGTGCAAGCCGAGTAGAAAAACGTTCGGCTGTCTGTTGTGATTGCAGCTTCTCGACGTCGAACCTTCCTTGTGTTTGTTGGCGTGCGTTTTTTGCTGCACAGAGGCGGGTGCGAATTTTGGCTGCAACAATATAGTGGTCCGAGTCGACGTTAGGACCTCGGAGCGCACGCACATCTAAAACACTGGAGACGTGTCTTCCGTCTATCACAACATGATCGATCTGGTTGGTGGTTTTTCGATCCGGAGACAGCCAGGTAGCTTGATGTATCTTCTTATGCTGGAATCTAGTACTACAGATAACCATATATCGGGCCCTGGCGAAGTCGATCAGCCTCAACCCAATTGGGGATGTTTCCTCGTGGATGTCCCATACACACAATCTTAAAAATTGCAAAAGCAAATATAATTGCTTATATTGTCATAAAAGACACAACTCAATGCTTCATTACAGCACATATCCCATTTCACCCTATAAAAGCGCTTATAAATCAAGAACAACGGGTTTAATTGCAAAAGCAAATCCCGAAAACCAAAATTTTATTTTGTACTATTTTAAAATTTGAAATATCTATTAAATCAGTTATTGTCAATCGTCCATGTTCATTTTTAATTATGCTTTTAATCTTGCCTAAATTAAAAATTGTCGCGTTTAAAATTCCCATTTTTCCAATAGCTTGCTATGTATTAATCATATTTTGTAATTCAGTTATTAGGAACTGATTTTTTCATTTCGTTAGAATTTTAATATCTGAGTTTTTAATATCTGAGTAATATTATTATTAATTGTTTCAGTTAATTGGTTAATAATTTCAAAAATTTTAGAATTTGATGTGTATTGTTTATTATTATTTTCAATTAATTCGTTTATTTTATTATTTATTAGCACTAGGTCGTCCTGGTCTGGTGTTTCTGCTATACACTTCCATAGTGACCCATTTCATTTATTCCTCTCCTATATCTTGTGTCCTTAATTTGTAGTTGTTCTAATAAAGTTTCTATGAGTACCATTTCTGGATCTGTGTCTAAATCGTTAATATATGCTTTGTCTTGTTCATTATTTTGTTTAAAATTTCTATATCTGAATTTTTTATTATAATAATTTGTGTCTGAGCTTATAAGTTCTCTAAAGTATGTTAAATTAGTGGTGTGGAAAATATCTCCGTAGTCATTATACAGGGCTACATTTCCGTCTTCTAATTATACGTATGTAATCTTCTCTTGTATAGTCCACAATGTCTGTCATTATATTAGTAAGTAATGTTAGAATAATTAAGGGTATCATCCTCTAAAAATATATAATCAAGATTTAATATTATCTTTATGTACTACAACTATTCCTGTAGTTAATTCTAACTTTATTCCCTAAGTCTTCTTTTACGACCTGTTGCTTGTATCTAGGATTTAGTTTATTTCTCTCTCCTGTAATCTTTTCATATCTATCTTTACATAAATATGTTTTATTAATTCTATTTCTATTGTCTTTCTAGCATCTTAGTTTGTGCTGATAAAAGTTTGTCTGATAAAATATCATGAGAGACTTTATTATAAAGTACTTCAAATGGTTTCTTATTAGTTACCGAATGGGTAGTTTTATTATATTGTTGGACAGCTCTAAATATTGATTCTGAAAAGCTTATTAAATTTTATTCTTGTTTAATACATCGCGAAATTTCAATTATTGTTGAATGTACCCTCTCAATTTGACCATTCGTGGTACTATGATTTGGGTTACAAAAAAATATTTCGATTTGAAGTCTCTGCATCAAGGACTTAAATTGTACCGTAGTGAATCCTGGTTCATTATCAATCGTTAACTTCTTTATATAAGGGAAACTTTGTAATATTTCTAACACTTTATCTTCTAAATTAATCTCATCTTTGATTTGCTAAATAACCGAAATTTCGAATAATGAATTGATTGCGCATAGAATATATCCATGTGTATTTGTACTCCTTCCTCTGTAGGTATTGGGACCTCTCCAATTGGTATTTTATAGGATGTCTATCATATTTGTTTTTACTACATATGTCGCAATTCCTTACATATTCTTTGAATTGTTTTTTCAACTCAGGCCAATAATATTTTTTGCAAATTTGATCAAATTTTTCTTGGTAACTTCTATGTGCTCGTGCATGCGTTTGTTCAATTATAATTTCTTGGTCTTCTCAGTTTGGTATGTCAATTGCAAAATTTTTCGTATATACGAATTTATTAGTAAATTTTTCTTTTATTTTCGCTTGTGTTTAAATGAGTTAAGCATCCACCCCCTCCACACGGTAAAACTGGCGCACCCTAATGCGACAGCTTAATTCACCACAGCTGATGACACCAACATACCTATACACTCACTCATCAAGAAGGCTGGGCAAGGAGAAAGCAGACACAATTCGATTCCCCACTGCGCCGCGGAAACATTACATTCGTTTCTGAGCCATATTCGCTTCCACACTGCGCCGCGATAACTCTTCACGCTGCTCTACGCTAATTTACTTCGCTAAGATCAACACCGATCCTGTGCACATATCAATACAGTCGATCTCTTTTTAACGCGGTTTGCCGGGACGCAAAATTATCCGCGTAAAAAAAACCGCGTAAAAAAACCCACATTTCAATTCAAATTTGTTTATTCGTTCCTATTTTACGAAAAATCCGCGCAAAAAAAAATCCGCGTTAAAATAACCAAAATTCCAACTGAAACTCAAATTTGGGGAAGTAAACAAATTTGTTACATGAGCACATATTCGCTATGCGTTGATATATTCTATATCTTTTAGTTTTACAGAATTTGGACAAAAAATCATATTGAGTTCAATTACATATATCCGCTATGCATTGATATATTTTAAATCTGTTTTACAAGATTTGTGCAAAAAATCACATTGAGATCAATTGTAACTTAAATTATATTAAACTACGTACAAAGCAGTATTTTAGTTCTTAAAATAATCAGTTAATAATCTTTGGGGTTTTTCTTTATGCATCTCTTTATATAAATCCTGGTAGCACTCCATAGCATTTTTAAAATCTCGACGAAACTTTGATAAGCGTTCGTCATTAGGATCATGATCTATAAAATGATTTTCAAGGTCAGCAGCTTTGTCTAATCCTTCTCGAAGTAATTTTGACGAAAGTGAAACGGGTGGAGAGCTGACACCATCTTCTCCATTTTCAAGGTCATTATTATTATTATTATCAATTGCATGAATAATTTCCGCATCGTCTAGAGCATACAAATCAAACAGCTCATTAACATCGTCAATATCCATGTCGTCAAAACCTTCACCGCCGATGCTTTTGGCTAATTCAAATATTTCCGCGTAGGTAACAAGTCCTTAATTATCACTTTCTTCTTATAACACAACATCTTGCCAAAGATTTTTCCAGCATTTACTTAGGGTAGTTTTTGTAATATCCGTTACGGCAATTTTAATACAATCGATACAATTCTTTACATTAAAATCTTTCCAAGAAGAAATCACATTAATTGCAGAATTACTTTCCAATTTATACAAAATGAACCTAAACGAATGCTGCAATGATGCCTTGGTCCAGCGGTTGCAAAAGAGATGTTGAGTTTGGGGGAAGAAATAGCACTTTGACGTTTGGGTGCTCAATAACTGGGTGTCCAGGTGCATTGTCAATTAATAACAACACTTTGAATTCCAAGTTTTTAGAGATCATGTATCCTGTTACTTCAGGCACAAAACACTTTTCGAACCACTCCTTGAAAAGCGATGCGGTCACCCAAGCCTTTTTGTTTGCCATCCAATGTACTGGCAATTTCTTTAGATCCATTCCTAAAATCGGAAAACATAAAATTTTTGCAAATCAGCTATTATTGATTAAAACTTACCTTTCAAAGCTCGCGGCTTTAAATTTTTGTTCACTAATAGAGGTTTTAAAACCTTGTCCCCTGATGCATTGCTACACAGTAAGAGTGTGATACGCTCCTTTGCTGTTTTAAACCCGTGCACCGATCTGGTTTGTTTAGCTAAGTACGTAAGTGCGGCTTGGCATTTTCTTCCAGTATAGACCGTCCGCATTGAAAATTTGGTCTGCAACATAGCCATGTGCTTTAATTGTGTCTGAAAAAGTTTTCGGGAAAATTTTTGCTGCCTCTTCATCTGCCGATGCACTTTCGCCTGTTATTTTAACGTTGTGCAGCGAGTTTCTTTTCAAGAAGCACCTAAGCCAACCATTACTTGCACAAAATTGTTTCATATTTTGCATATTTGAACTAGATGGTTTTTCGCATTTAAATTTTTCATAAAACACAGTGGCCTTTTCTTTTATGCACCTAGTATCCACAGGAATTCTTCTATGGACGAGGTCCTCAATCCACCATACAAGCGCGCGTTCAACTTTAACCTTTACGACATCTCCAGTGTTGAACGAATATGTAAGGCTGCTGGAACCGCATTCAGTAAAAGTTTTCCTTATGGCGTTTTCCTTTCTTTTAATTGTACGAACTGATGATTCGTTAATTTTATGCCTCTTGGCAATGTTTGCAGGTTTTTCCCTACTTTTTAAAGAATTTAAAATGACAATTTTTTGCCTAAGGCTTAATCTTTTGCGCTTGGGTGCCATTTCGCGGTAATTTTGTTTGTTTTCGGTTTGACATTTGGTTCTCTTTTACATGGTTGCAGGTTTGCATTTTTAATACTAACATATGTACATGCTTATATAAGGCTTAGACTTTCAATTTAAACAGCACTTGTAAAGCGCACTTGAAATAAAACAAAAGGAAAAAATCAAAATGATTCGCGAACAGCGTTAAAAAAGTAAAACCGCGTAAAAAAAGACAACGGGGGATTGTTAAAAACTCCGCGTTAAAAAGAACCGCGTTAAAAGGAGATCGACTGTATAAGTACGTTTTTCTTCCGTCACCGATCTGGCGCGCGGTAATTACATTATAAACCGAAGGAGGAATCAGACATTGGCGGAATTCCTATCGACGAATTATTCTGTTATTCTCGAAACCATTTTTTTTATATACAAGCATTTATTGTATCGATCATAATTTTATTATAATAAAATAAACTATCCAAAATAAACCGATTTTTAACTTATATGTGGTGCTTAACGCGAGTGTAAATGCTTTCTTAACAATATAAATTGTAGTGGGGGTTCTCCCGAATTGGGCATCCAAATAACTAGCTCGTATTTCGTATAGTCGAATGTTGAGTTACTGTGGTTGACGATTCGTCGGATAAATTATTAAGAAATTGTCGTGATAGATCATCTTTCTACCACATTTGTTTTACCTGATTTATATATAATTTTTGCTCCATATTCTCCAATTAAAGCATGCCATCTTTTCATTTCTATATGTGGATTTCTAGGTGAGACTGCAAATGTTTGTGGTTGGTGATCGGTATGAATTTCCAAATCTAAAACTCCGTATAAATAATTTCTTAGATTCTTTAATGCCCATACAATAGCGTATAGTTCTTTTTCATTAGTCGCGTAATTTTTTTCTGTTGAATTTAATGTTTTAAATATAAATGTAATAGGTTTGCCCCCTTGGCTTAAGACTCCACCAATAGCTTCATTTGATGCGTCTGTTGTCAATATAAATGTTTCGTTAAAATTTGGTTGAATTAATTCAACTTGATCTATTAATATAGACTTCAATTTCTCAATTGCCAAAAGTCCTTCTTGTTCCAGTCTAATTTTAATTTTTTTAGACATACTTATGTTGTGAAACTCTTCGGTTTTCACCTAATAAATGTAGTGTTATTGGTTTTGCTATTTTAGCATAATTTTTAATAAACTTTCTGTAATATCCAATAATTCATAGGAAACTTCGTAACTGTGGTAGAGTTGTTGGAACCGGAAAATTTAAAATAGTTTCAACTTTTTTGGATCTGTCTTTATAACATTATTTGCAACAATATATCCCAAAAATTCTACTTCTTCTTCGTAGTATTTAGATTTTTGTAATGAAGTTTTCATATTTGGGTTTTTTAGTACTTCTATTATTATACTTAAATGTTTTTTATGTTCCTCGAAGCTTTTTGAAAATACGATTATATCGTCAATATAAACGTGACAAAATTTTCCAATAAAGTCTCTTAAAACATTGTCCATCGGCCTTTGAAATATACTAGGCGCGTTTTTTAAACCAAATGGCATTCTTAAAAATTCGTATTTTCCGTTATTTACTGAAAATGCAGTTTTTTCAATATCGTGTTCTTTAATAAGGATCTGGTGAAAACCTGATTCCAGATCTGTTGAGGAAAAATATGTTGAACTTCCTAAATGTGAAAGTATTATATTTCTATCCGGAATTGGATATTTATCTGATTTGGTTACTTCATTTATTTTTTTATCGACTACCATTCGCAATTTCGGCGTACCGTCTTCATTTACACCTTTTTTTGGTACAACCCAAATTGGTGAATTATATACCAAGTATATTATTTTATCTTCCATAATTTTTTTACCTCTTCGTTTATGAAGGAATTAGCAGAATGAGGATATGCCGGTGTTATCATCGGCTGGCATTGTAGAGCTTTCCTGCACCACACTATTTATTTTTTTATATTTGCCGGTATTTCCGTCGGCTGGCGCTTTAGACGTCTGTGTTTCCAAAGTAATTTCGTCCTTCTTAACGATCTTTAAATTATCCTTACTTTTTTGATGCTCATATTCGCATCCTAAGCTCAATATATCCTCCTATTTTTCATTATTTATATTAATTTCTTTTTTTTTTTCAAATTAATCACCGCATTAATGTTCTTCAAAAATTTATCTCCTATTAATTGGTCTGCTTCCAAATTTTCGATTTCGTAGAATGCTTATTTTTTACCGAATAATGTAATAATGTAATAAAAGCGTGTTATTGAAAATCCATTAATTGTTTTTACTCCCTTTTGAATGTCCAATTTATTTTTAATTTTATATATTCCTGATTTAATATAGCAACTACATAGTTGCTCCTTAGTTGTTGTAATGCGAAGGTCGCTCACATATTGTTTGATTCTAATTCTTGTGCTTTTGCTAAAGCATTTGGTAAATCGCTTGGCGATAGTGAAAATAGTATGTTGTCTAAGTTTCCGTTTAGCCCCGTTATGAATGTGCGTAAGGTATCCCGTCTATTTTTGGCGTTAAACTCTTTAGTTACGGCACTATCTGATCCGTAAACCATTATGGTTTTGTTTATTGGCAAGGTTAATTTCTCATTAACCTTATTATAATATTCAATTATGGAGTAATTGCCTTGACGGAGAATACTCATTTCTTGCTCAATTATTTGAGCTGATCGCTTATTGGCGTAAGCGAAATCCAATCGTGCTAAAATAGCATCAAAATTTAAACTGTTCCGTGGTTGGACAAAATGTCATTAGAATCGTGAGTAATTTTATTTCTTAATATAGTCAATACAGCAAAATACCTACGACTGCCTCTTACGTATAAACTCATTGCATTGATAGCCGATTCCCTCCAGCTAACAAATTTATTCTGTTTTCCTCATATTCTGGTAGAGACTTTACTACTTCTAGGGATTCGTCAGAGCGAATCTCTGAATTTATCACTTCGGTTATTGCTGTAGACCTCGTTAATTCTTCTATTTGCCCGCGCATTTCAGATATGTATTTCTAATCTAAGTGATGCGTTCGTCGTGACAATTAGTCTTGCGACTAAGGTCTCGTTTTCGCTACTTAGAACCATTTTTGATTAATTAATTTTTTCTTTTCTTTCCCTTTAAATATGGGTAATTTTCAAATTTATGTTTGCCTTTGCAATAATCGCAATAATGCAACCTTTCGTATTTTGGAGCACTTGTATTACTTCCCATTTAAAACAAAACTTCCTATTTTGATACTTGTATCATCTCTATAGTCTCAGACATAATTGTCTCCTGATTATAATAATCCTCAAGTGTGGCCTTCTTATCGTTTCCTATATATTGAAAAATTTTCTCCATACATTTAATTCTAAGTTTATTTTTATTTAGATCCCAGGGATATTCCAAAGAGGCCTCGGGCTCGCATTTGGTTACCCCCACTAGAGGAGCCAGGCGAAAAACTCCTGAGGTGCATTAAGCTGCAGAACAAATCTATACCTGGTATAGATGAGTGGCAGCTTATAAAGGAGGAAAACCCGAACAAATCAAGCAAGCCAATACTAGTGGCCATTTGTGATGAGTCCATTGAGGCTCTGAAGAAGACTGACAACAAAATCAGCTTCGGAATACGCAAGGCAAGAATAAAAATCTTCCAAGGCGACAAAGCGGCTGACGAAGACGACACGGAAGAGGTCGACGACGCCAGCCAGTTGCTAAGGAATGTGGGCATTGAAGAACCCCGAGATGCCCAATAACAACAGCATAAGATGCGTACAGATTAACCTGCAGCACTCGAAGAGTGCTACAGCGAATCTGACAACCCTCGTGAACGAGGGGGGCATCGACATCAGCCTAATACAGGAGCCCTGGGTCAATGAAGACTCCATAAAAGGACTAAACAGCAGCAATTATAACCTGTTTTACACGCGGAACAGAGGTAAACCTAGGGTATGCATTCTTATCAATAAAAGTATAAATGCATTTCTTTGTCCTAATTACAGCACAGCAGATATCACAGTGGTGAAGGTGGAACAGAAGGAAAAGCGCTTCTTCTTGGTCTCGGCCTACTTGGCCCATGACGAAGATATACCACCGGCCCCGCTCACCAAGCTAGTAGAGGAGAACAAGAAGGATGATGTCCTAATAGGGTGTGATGCAAATGCAAGGCACACCGTATGGGGTAGCTCCAGTATAAACACCAGAGGTGAGTCACTCTTGCAGTATATTTTGAACAGTAAGCTAAGTATTTGCAACAAGGGAGATAAGCCAAACTTTATTTTCCCAAGCTCGGATAGGTTCCCGGGGTGGGAGGAAGTTCTAGACCTCACGCTATCAACAGACACAGACAGTCTCGTTGTGGATAACTGGAGGGTGTCCGATGAGCCTTCCATGTCGGATCACTCCTGGATACTCTTCAGCATCCGCGAGAGGTACAGTCCGCCTCTCACATACCGGAACCCTAGAAGAACGGAATGGGGAAAATTTACCAGTATAGCAACTAAAAGCCTCGAAAAGGGAGGCAATAAGAATATCAGAAATACAGAAGAACTAGATTCAGAAGTAGAGAAGTTGGAAAAAATCCTAATCACAACTTTTAATAAATCTACTCCGCTAACAGTTTTGAAAAAGAGAAAGTCTCTTCCTTGGTGGAACAGTGAACTCAAGAATTTGAGAACACAACTAAGGAAAGCTTTCAATGAGAGTTTTAGAACTAAAATATGGCAGCCATATAAAGACCTTATGAAGGAATACAAAAAAGCAGTCAGGAAAGCTAAAAATGACTCATGGCGAGCTTTCTGCACATCGATTGAAAGTTGCAGAGAAGCCGCTAGGCTGAGTAAAATGCTATCCAAAGACCATATTAATACTGCCTACATTAGGGCGGAGGGAAGTGATTGGACCTCCTCGGCAAAAGAGTCTCTGGAGGTACTAATCAAAACACACTTCCCCGGGAGTCAGCAAACACCTCCAACGAGGGTTCAACCGGAACCACCGGTGAACGCAGCTGACTATCGAAGCCAAATAGTAGACAAAAGAAAAATCAAATATGCCATAAATAGTTTTGCACCATTTAAAGCGGCAGGTCCTGACGGGATTATGCCCATAATGCTGCAGAAACTGGTAGAACCAATGGTTCTAAGGCTTGAAAATATATACAAAGCAAGCATTCAACTATCTTACATCCCAAGAAGTTGGAAAAGGAGTAAAGTTGTGTTTCTTCCGAAACCAGGCAGAAGAACGCACGAGAACGCCAAGGATTTTAGACCTATAAGCCTTACCTCATTTATGCTGAAGGTACTAGAAAGGCTGATAGATATACACGTAAGAACAATAATGGCGAAGAAGTTATCGAAGTCCCAACATGCGTACATAAAGGGCCGATCAACCGAAACCGCCCTTCACGAGGTGATAAGTGTGATTGAAAAATCACTGCACCACAAACAATACACCATGGCTGCTTTTCTAGACATAGAGGGCGCTTTCAATAACATAGAAGTAAATACGATAATTAATTCTCTGGCGCATGGGGGCATAGATGACACTGTGTGCAGATGTATACTATCGATGCTTGAGAATAGGAAGATTATAGCTTCAAACGGCGCTGCAACACAAACAAGTTATGTGAGTAGAGGGACGCCTCAAGGGGGGGTCCTCTCTCCGCTTCTATGGGTTGTAGCGCTGAACGAAATACTCCTCCAATTAAACGGTGGAGGAGTGAAAGCAGTAGTGTATGCAGACGATATAGTGTTGTTGGTATCAGGTATGTTTCCTTCAACAGTCAGCGAGATTATGGAAAGAGCACTTCGTAGGTTAAACCTATGGGCTAAAAGCAATGGTCTAGGAGTTAACCCGAACAAAACAGAACTGATGCTATTCACTAGCAAAACCAAAATACCACAGTTTCAATTTCCAGTACTAAACGGCACAACACTCACTCTATCCCCAACAGCTAAGTATTTGGGGGTGGAGATTGACGCCAAACTGTCCTGGAAAATAAATATAGAAAAAAGAATAAACAAAGCATACATGGCCTACTATACTTGTAAGAAAATTGTCAACAAGAATTGGGGCCTCAATCCAAGTATAATCATGTGGATGTACACGGCGGTCATAAGACCCATACTCACATATGGAGCTCTGGTATGGTGGCCAGCGCTAAACAAACTGTACAACATAAGAAAATTAAATGGAATACAAAGAGCAGCATGTGCGGGTGTTACAAGCGCGATCAGGTCATGTCCGACTGATGCGCTCAATGTGATCTTGCATCAACTACCAATGGACATTTTTATTCAAAAAACAGCAGCTATTGCGGCGATAAGAATAAAAGAATTGGGAGGTTGGAATCAGCAGAACTACGGACATAGCGTAATCCTAAACAAACTCACTATTAATAAATCAGACTACATTCTCCCAAAGCTGGATTTCAATAGGCACTTCCAGGTGAGGATACCATCTAGGCGAGAATGGAGAAGAGGTTCAATTGCAGAGGAGGGTACCACCTCAGTCTATACCGACGGGTCCAAAATGGACTGCGGAGTGGGCACGGGGGTATTCTCCGCTGATCTGGGCATATCTCTCTCTATACGTCTACCGAACTCGGCTAGCATCTTCCAAGCAGAAGTACTAGGCATAGAAAAAGCCTGCGAAGTTCTATTAGAAAACCACGGGAATATACATAAAGCAACTATATTTACGGATAGCCAGGCGGCCCTCCTGGCATTGTCTTCACCCATGACAAATTCCAGTATAGTTCACAACTGCAAGAGAGCGCTAAGCTCAATAAAAGACAAGCTCCAGCTAAACTTGATCTGGGTTCCCGGCCACAGGAACATTTTCGGTAACGAAAAGGCAGATGAGTTGGCAAAGGCAGGAGCTTTCCTCAATGAATCCGAGGCGGAGCTCATACCGAGCCCGCTAGGATCGATCAAAGGAGAGATCAATAGACAATTTCAACAAATTGCTATCAACAGGTGGAAAAACACTACAAAATGCGTCATAGCTAAACAATTATGGCCAACATACGACAGGAAAAGAACCAACGACCTATTAAATAGGTCAAGGAAAAGTATATACAGAATAACAGCTACCACAACAGGGCACTGGCCATTTGGGGAACATGCGTCCAAAATGGGTATCCCCTACAACGACATCTGCCGTGGCTGCGGAGTAGCAGGGAACAAGGAAACAATCTTCCACTTTCTCTGCGAATGCCCAGCTCTGGCACAGATCCGACATAAAACACTCGGAATCCACCAAGCACCAAACCTTGAATGGATTTCCACCAAAAGCATATCGGACATAAGTAGTTTCATCGAAAACTCAAAATGGTTTGAGAGAGAAGGTGGAACGTAACAGCAGATACAGGAGGTTCCACGAGCAGTGTATCAAAATGGCACATCAGTGCTAATTGAGCCCGATAGGGCTGCACTCCTACCTACCTACCTATTTAGATCCCTTTCTTTTTTGTTAATCTTATTAACTTCTACAAATCCATCAAGATTTCTAACTATTCTGTCTATTTCGTTATAGTCCAAGTTAGTTGGTAAAGCATCCGTAATTTTTTTTTTTTTTATTATAATTTTTATTTTTTGATCCTTTCTAGGAAAGGAGACTCTTTTATTCTGGAGGATCTGGGGTTCAGAATCGCACAATTGAGTTTTTGTTGTAAACTGGAGCGTCCCCCTTGCGGTGGTGAATCGCGGTTTCAAAATATTTTATTACTTGGCTGGTCGAGCCTCTTAATGGTTTAAACTGGAACAATTGAAATGCAGTATCACTACAACAAACAATCCTATACAAACAAGTATCAAAACAACATTGAATTTGAATACCACAACAACCTTACATTAAAACAAAATAAATGTATCTAAGCCAGTGAAGCGCTTTACCTAGCCCGCGGGCGGCCGACTTTATTGCTCTCTCACAGATTCGCTCACACGTATTAGTCAAGCGCTCTCTATTCATTGTGGAAAATTAATGTGCATTTGAAAATCACTTGATCAACGACTGTTGACTGCTAACAATTTTACTATGTTTAATATTGAGTGAAAAAACAAGTTTTTGTGATTTAATGTTGCCTCGTGAAACTGGGCAACATTTTTGGAAGCATCTGAACGACAACTTAAATCCGAAATTAAAGAACGAAATGTGGAAACTCTTTTCAATGTTTAGAACTACATATTGTTGCGAAGTTTCGTTTTCCACTTTGAAATTAATAAAATCAAATACTAGAAATAAAATTAGCGACCTTGAAGACTTACTTCGTATAAAGTTTTGCGGCTCCGAACTAGATTTAGATAAGTTGGTTCAAAACCATGAAAATATTGATTTTTAGTTTTTTGATACAGCCGTTTAGGTGAAAACTTCAACATAAATTCAATATTTAATTTTTTTTGAATTGTAATTTCTTTTAGACACTTTTGTAATTGATAAAAAATTAAGGAATTTCATTAATTTCACAATTTAGTTAAAGTTGTCGAATCACTTTCAATTTTTTTTATATTAAATAATACTAAAGTTTTTTTTTTTGGGTGTAGCACCACCAAGCAGCAAGCTCTCTCATACTCCAACACAAGCACACAGTTTGGTAGTGTGCGTTTGGGCATCACTGATCTAAGCAAACAATATATGTATACTCGTATGTAAACAAACCTAAACAAAAAATAGGCGTGTCATGAAGACACGCGATAGAAGTGAAACTGAATGATTGGAACGGCAAGGTTTATTTATTTTTCTATGTTTAGAGGGAGAGCAATCATTTTAATCACGTGTCAAACACTTCTTGATAGTAAATATTAATTTATTCATCATAATAATTATACTTTTTTCAAGATACAATAATATAAGTATGAATATGATGAATTAAATCTCAATCAGCTTCACCTTCATTCTCTGGTAGACTCTTCATGAACGAAATGATAGGTTTGTGGTAACTAAAATAGGTGTCTTCATTACCTTGACTCCAAATTTTCGATCTAACGTGAGAAAACTGCATCGATCGTGGTACCATGGCGTGTAGTCGATTCAATTGGTGAATTGTTCTATTATTTTCGCCATCTTCTGATTTGGTGAAATATAGAGTGCTATAAGCATAATCCGCTGTCCGCTTTCTGTGCGACATTCAGCTGCACATATTTCTCCAACAGATGACAACCCAATTGAAAGCGATTCTAGTTGTTTCAAGTTCAGGTCCATATTGGGTGTCATGATGTTCGTTCCATGAGCAGTATTGCAAAGTATTGCGACACCCCCTGCTCTCACATAATGTCTTTTGAACTGTAGGACACAATTAAAATTGGGAACATCAATTTCTTTATCGTATACCTTCCACGTCTCTGAAAGTATCAATATATTAGACCGTAGAATCACCGGATCATTCAAATCTCCGCTATGAGCTCCTAAGCTTTGGCAATTGAGGGTTGTTATTGATAAGCCTGGTCTACTGATGAACTCTCGGAGAATGTCAGTCAAAGTTATAAATGGATTTGTTGATAATCTTCTAAATTCTGATTGTAGCTTGTCCATTGATTGAGCTTTTTTCCGTCCATGATAAAATTTGTTCTTTCCATCCTTCGCAACGATGTACAATCCCTGTATACTTGTGACACGGGACAAGGCTACGTAAAGGAGTTGTTGTGAATGTGTCTTTTCGTATTCATAGACGATTTGATTAAACGTACCACCTTGAGACTTGTGGATAGTAATAGCACACGCTGATACCAATGGCAGATGATTTCTTTTGACGAAAATCGTTTTATTATTGTTCAAATATATCGTAGAAGTTCTTCGTGCAATGGGAACTGCCGTGTGGCTGATGTTGTTTGCTTGGATGAACACAGCACTATCGTCCACACTGTCACGTTAGAGGTTAGCACGTGTTTGCCTCCGTTCCCTGCTATCTCGTTCAATTTCAGTTCTACTTTTTTTCCGTTTTCTATTCTGATCAATTCCTTCACTCGCCCGTTTTTTCTCCCGCCACGTTTTTGTCCTTTCTGCACCCGACTTCGGCATATTTGCACAAAACTCTCGATTTAAGTAATGAAGACACGCACAAAAACAAAATACGTTGCTTATGATCACTGTGTTAGAAACCAACAGCTGTTTTCCGCGATCGCGACGCCGCCTGAACGCAGAGAATGACATGAAAGACAGAAAGTCTTCCGTCTCATTCTCGCACGATACACAAGGCCTCTCACTCTCGCCCGATAGACGAGGCGTAAGGTAGTCCGTCTCACTCTCGCTCGATTCCCGGAGGCCCTCACTCTTACTTACTACGTTAGGGCGAGCGTCACCAAAAAGGTTGCCGATCGAGATTTCAAAACCCTCCCAGGAGGTTTCACTTCAATAATATAATCTGTATCGAAACAAACTATCAACTAGTAATAAGTAAACATACTTGTTAGTAAAAATCAGTGTTGTCCAACGTGACTGTGTGCACGTTATGCTTGTGTTGGTTATTCTAGCGTCAACTGATCGCAAAATTCTGCTTTGCTTGCCTACGAAGTTGAATACAGTAGCACAATCGTGCTTTCACAGACATTTGTCGCGACATGTTGGTGTGAGGTGTCTGGCACTGTCCGTGCGCTATTGTGCGCATAGGCCGTGGACAACGCTGGTATAAATAGAAGTAAGAACCATGTAATAAGTGAGTCATAAGAGTATAAATAAAGAGTATACATTTCGTAAAAATTAACTCGTGGGAATTATTAAAGAAATGTTTTCCGTTCCGCTATGCGCGGTAGAAATAATACACAACGTGTTGGTTTGAGTGCGGTAATACTTGCTACGCTCTGATCTCAAGCTGCTCACTTACTGCGCTCGCCGATTACACACTGATCTTTATTAGTAAAATCACTTATATTTATATTCTTAAAATTCTATGTGTAACGGCTTATTATTAAAAATGCTTTAGCATTACATTAAGTGATGAAATGCCAGAGAATTGAATTTCCAATTGTTCTCATTATCAGAACAAATAATGGAATATTGAATTATGCTTACTTATCAAAACAAATGATGTATTAATTTCTTATTAATTAAAGTATTCTGCTGACCAAGCAGTAATACCGTGGGAAGATACAATTTGTTTAAGTACATTTATCATAAAATGTCTGTATGGCTGCTGCCGTTAACTTGCAAAATAAAAAAATTAAAATTCGAATTGGAAATATGTACGGTGCATTTTTATATAATTTTATACATCCCGTAATGGGTTTTATACCCATCCAGTTTGTTGGTTTTAAATAATTTTTCGATGCACTGGTATCAATTAAAATTTTAGAGGTCTTCCTTGAAATGTCCTGCTAACATAGCAGGATTTTCACTAACCCTGCCTTCATTACGTTATTTTGAACCTTTTAAATCATAATGATACGTTTGGCACACGTATCGTTGTCTTTGGGCTTTTATTGGATACCACGAAACTTTATACTTAGATAATTTAATTGTTTCTTACTTTCTAAATAAAGTTCCATATATTTTGAATTGCTTTGTTTATTTCTTTTGCCTTTTTGACGAGTTTCGTTTGTTTCAAAACGGCTACATAAAAAAACAGTATCCTCCGAATGGGATTAAGTGTTTGTTTAAAAATGAAAATAAATATTATTTCTTTTGTTTTTTTCTTGACTTTAAAAAGCAGGTAACATGTTTTGTAGCAATTTTGCACATTTTAAATATTTATATATGTACATGAGTTACAAAGTAAAATTTTGTGCTCGTTACATACGGATTTTCACATGTAAAACATTTCATTTTGGACACACGACGAATTTTCGATGGACAAAACGCGCAGTATTTTCTTTTCTTGGAAGAAGATGGTTCTTCGTTACTATTGCTATCATGGTTGGGTGCTTCCGCAGGCATGGTAGCTGCAATACTGCATCGCAAACTTTTGGACAATGTTAGTATTTCCCGTATTTGTTCCAGCCAAGGCATTGCTATAATGAAATGCTCCTTTCCATTCAACGGCTTTTTGCCCGTGGAATTCATATTACGAGTATGGCAGTAAATGACATACGAGTTTATGTATATATTATATTAAGCATGTCATAAAATACAGGCATGGCCCACTTATTCGTTTTTCTGGAACACGACATGAGTGAACACATCTGGTCGAATGTGTCTGGTTGTAGTATAATATACATATGTAATATCCGGCTTTCCAGAAATTTGGTTTATTGTTCCTGGTTCATTGCAGGAAGATATCAAATATACCATCTTTGATGGCTTAGGTTTATTTTATATGACGCTTAAGTTAAAGGACCATCAAAGCAAAACATTGTTGTGCCAACTGGTCTTGAGCACGAGGTTTTCACTTGCTCAGGTATTTCTCACTTGTTTGATCTTATTGTTCCAACAGTGGTCAACATACACTCGGCGAAAAAAGCCACGTATTCTACAGAGTGCTTTTATATAGCGCAAAACTTAGATTCATATTATCCTAAGGTAAACATTTTTCTTTGAGGGTCAGCCACTTTTATTTAGTTTCTGTTTCAAGCTTTTTTATATAAAAAACTTATAGTTTAACACTTGTTATAGTGAAAAATGTAAAAACACACACATAACAATAGTAATTTTTCAACAAGTTATTTACATATTTTATGTTTTATATGATTTTTATTTAGCAATGGAAGACATAGCGAATGAAAGTAACATATTTTGTATATAAAATTCTTGGTATTTTGTAGAACACCCCCTCCTCTTAGTAACTTCGGCTATTTGTTTAGGCATAGATTCAAAAAAGCGTTGAAGAATTTTTTTATTAATAATAATGTTTTCCATTTATTTGGACTTTTTGGACGCTTTTCTCTTATAATTTTGCTCAAATAATGCCAGCAGTTCTCAATTGGATTGAGATCTGCACTGTTTCCTGGCTATGTGAGAGACCCTATTCCATAAAAATCTTTTTGTTTTGAAACCTGTAAATGTTTGTAATAAATTATTGAAAAATCTATTTCAATATTTTTGTACTTTGGTTACCGCTTTGGCTCTATGAGAAGAGGCTGAAATATCCTGAAAGTATACTTTTTGGGCGTGTTCGGACAGCTGTTCAAAATTTTTCAAAACGTCTTCTCTCAAAATTCTAATTTATATTTCGGCATTCACAGATCTTTTTAGAATGATTAGCGTCCCGACACCTAACTTTGTTACAGCTCTCCACACCATTAAATAAGGCGAATGCGTTAGGGTGGGCCAAACACAGTTTTCCAAAAAACGCTTCCCTTTCCTACGACGCGCTGTGGCATTTCCGTCGGGTTCCAACAAACTAAATTTGGATTCAACTATTTTTTCCGTTGAATCCAAATTTAATTTGTATTTAATTTACATTTTTCCAATCTGATGTAGTCCAAGGTTTATGTAACTTTACCTACTCTAGTCGCTGTTTCTTCATTCGTGTAATGAGAAGTGGCTTTTTGGCTGGACGCCGCACTCGGAATCCAAGATTATTCAGGACATTTTGCATAGAACGTGTGATTATTTTTACCCCAGCGGTTTCGTAAAACGTTGCATTGATTGCCCCAGCACTAATAAACATCCGTTGAATTTGTCGTTTTTGATTAGGTTTTACTATTTTCGGACGTCCACTGCCCTTTTTTCCATCTAATATGTATAATTTTTATTATAATACGCATGCTCCAATCCCTTATGCCCATTTCATGAGTTATTTGACATTTGGATAATTTATTTTATATAAAGCTACGATTTCTGCTTTATTTTTTGTTGACACCACCATGTTCAACTTTACTTGTTTTCACAACTTACTCAAAGCAAAATACCGCAAATACTGTAATAAATACGTGCGCAGGGCTAACGGTTTTAGAAATAACGGTAAAATAATGTAGTCACATGACAATACAGTCAAATGAGACAAATAGTGAATTTTGAGCAAATAGTGACATTTGAAAATAGGAATATTAGAAAATTTTCGACTGCGTGGGTTTTTTTTCGCTGAGTGTATATGGCTCTTTTAGCGGGCTCTTTGCTAGTTGTACGGAGGTGAACTAATTATCGCAGGTAATGTTGCCACAGGTACCATGTAACTCTGGTTAACTCTTTCACGTAGTATTCACCTAATGGTATCGTTGAAGTTGCTGTTGTCTTGCCCAAATATGCGATAGCATTAAGCATATATTTAGTAGCGCTTTCACAAATCATAACGATTTTTATACCATACTTATTCGGCTTACTCGTTTCTGACAGGTACAAAAGCATCGGTGGGGTGCAGAGCAAGTCTCAATGCTTTATCATCCGTTCGCAGCCTACTAATAAAAAAGTTGAACCTAACACGACTCATAGCAGCAATATACCTATCGCCACTGTAGGTTGTATTGAATAACACACTAGCTAACTAAGTGATTGTCCTTCAAAACTGCGGTCAAAGTAAGTACCCCAAGAAGAGCACGAATTTCAAACAATTAGTATCTGCGAACGTCTTGCAAGTCAAATTAGTTGTTCGTGTTAAAAATATGTATCTCTGCATTTGTCCACTGCACTATTTCTGATATAATTTCGTCAGTAAAAAACGCATTGAAGGACGAAATCGGATCACATAATGCTTTACATGCTCTTGTGCTCTTATTGTTCGAACAACATTCATCGATAGAACTCTAGCGACATCTGTTCCCTTCGAGGTAGCCCTGCAATATTGTTTTTTGCTTCTTAATGTTGGTTGAAGTACTTTTACTATCCGGCTGTCGACGAACTATTATTGTTGAATTCTTCGTGTTCCGGGTCTGGCAATACATTTTCGCGATTCTCCTTCACATTAAGATCTTCATCTTCCGCGTCACTTTGAATATCAGCTTCCAATACAGCATCTCCTATTTCACTTTCATTTTCTGTTGAACTACATTCATCTTTTTGTGTTAGATAAGCAGCTATTAGCGCGTCGTCTAATATTCCATCTATTTCCATTTTGCTTTTATTTATACTTATGTGTACTAAATTTGAATAAGAAACACAATAACTAATAATCAAAATCAGCGAGCCATTTCACATACAAATTGGATAGTGGCGTTCATGGAACATTTTTGCTGTAAACCAGTGTAATCACTCAAAAACTGTAAAAATAGCACAAAACATAAACATACGTTTCTTAGAATATACAAAACTTACCACCAAAAGTGAACCACCACTGGAATACTGTATGTAACGACTGAAGTGCTGAATACAATGCTGGCGACAGACGACAAACGAAGGAAAACAATACACTCCTATATTGCCAACGACAGTAGAGTTGACAGTAGAATGGAAGATGGAGAGATGAGGTAGAGTGGTGATGCCACTAATATGTAAAATGTAAAATTATTCACAGCTCTAACAAACTTGACGTTATTTTACTAATAAAAGCATAAAATAGCTCTATTATAGCTCTATTATATCATTTGTAATAACAATTGATAATTTAAAACAAAAATATATTCCTATTTACTTAATTTTTGTATAAAAAATTTCACTTTAAACAAAATAATAAGATTTCATTGAAGTTCAAGGTATTAGTATGGCCACAACGAAATTGTGTACATGCAAAATGGAGAGCTGTGTTGTCTTGTGTACATGCGTTCATGTAGTAGGATTGTCGTCTGTCGCCAGCATTGTATTCAGCACTTGAGATAAACGCAAATGCATGCAATGAATGCGTTGCGAAAAAGATAGTAGGAGTGAGAGCAAAATGTAAAGAGGTCGTACGCCTCTCAGATGTACGTTATGAAAGCAGGGTTAATCATTATCGAAATCTACAAAAGCATTATAATCGTCTTGTCGATCATCTTTGTAAACTTCGGAGGAAGGATATTGATCCAAATGGTTTATACGTTGTAATTTATTGATAAAGCTGTTCTACCTGAACATTACATCTACATTCCATCGATCATTTCTTTGAGGGATTGGGAATCTGGAAAGACTTAGATCTACTTCCATAGGTCGTGTTTGAGGTTGTCCGTTTTGTTGTCTATGAAATGATACACTGTTTCTCACCAGAGGCCGACTGTAGTCGGGAATTCTATTATCAGAAAATGAAAATCTGGGAGCAAATAACGAACGCCCCTGATTTGATTCAAGCTCCTGGGTGAGTGCTAAGGTCGATGCCATATCCGATGACCTTGATGAAAATAAGATATTACAAAGTGCACTAATATAAATACTCGTAATGCATCTAGGCGGTACTTTGAATTTAGAGATTCTAAAACATCCTTTTTATTTTGATAGGTCATCAATGTCTTATTATTCTTTTCGACATCATCATAGAATTCTGTCATTATCTGTCTTCCTTGACTTAGGGTAGATTTCCTGTTCAGTAAGTAAACAAGTTTTTTATCTGCATAAGTAAAATGCAGCCCAGCTATAATTGCATCGAAATTTAGAAAAGTGATAAAGTAAGATAGGATGAATCTTCAGATCCCCTTTTTATTCCTTATGATAGCCACAGCCTGATAAATAAAACTGTGTTGTACGTTCTGAAAAATTTTATATGCCGTGTGAGCTGCCTGACGCCACGACACTTATCGAGACTGATCGCCAGCGAATCCTGACAAAAACTTGACTACGTCCATGGATTCATCCCACCTAACTGCCGGGTTTCTATTTATGGTCAAATAAATGGTGTCGCCGATGTTCTCATTTTGTTTGTTAGACTTCACGAAATCTCCTTTATGCTGTTTTGTAACGTTTTTCTTTTCACAGGAATAGCTTTGAAGTTAAAGTTTCACGTAAATAGTTTTTTATTTTTTGATTCAAATAAACGGGTTTATTTATATTTTTTCTCTACATACGAATATTATTTTAGCTTCACGTAAATAGGTTTTTTAATTTTTTGGAAATTTTAATTTCGCGTAAATGGTTTTTTAAAGTTTACGATTCATCATTCAAGATGGGTTTAAACCCATGGCCACAATAGTTTATACTTTATAAGAACTTTTTCGCGTGGCACAACGTTGGGCGCCAGTGAATAAAACGCAAGGTTTGGTTTCATTTATTTTATTTCCCATTCGTGACGATCGAGTTATCACAACTAACTGTTCGGTGCTGCACCTGATACCTATCAAATCTATTTGGCATCACCTCACGTGGACTGCCGCATGATTCCATAACGCTGATTCGGCAATTCCCACGGTTTCGGACTGTTGATGTCGTTTGCTACTGACAAGCGTTTCCGTTGTTATGTCTGCAACTTGAGCCTCGCACTTTTGATGTTGTTGCTTGCGTTGCAATCACAGGCATAACTGCACTTGTCGTTGTTTGCTACTGTGATATGTTGACATTCACGCTTATAATCGAATTTGTATAAATGTTCAAGTAAATTGAGGAATGTGAAAAACCCCGTTTTTACCATAAATATGAACTTAAAAGCTTTTCGATGTTTGAAAACAAAAACTTATTTTGAACATAGCAAAATCGTTCGGAAATTTACCATTAATACAGGATTTTTCATAGAAATTCACTGAAGTTGGGGCTGTGATCCAGAAAGCCGGAAAATCTCAAAGTCACTATAAAGCCGGTAAAGAAAAATTAAAGAAAATCCACGTTCGAGTACGTGTCAGGAGGCTTGGAACTGCTGGTTATAATGCGCGAACTCCACGAATAAAGCCGCTTATTAGTGAAAAATAGAAAGAATCGTTTAGAGTTCGTAAAAACATTCGTAAAACATGGTATCGAGATTTGGTCGAAAATAATTCTTAGTGGGTTTGGCGTAAAGTGGATTCCGAAATACAAAAGAGAAACACATTATGTTCGGTTAAGAACAGAGGTGAAATGTGCTACACATACTCGTACAGCACGGTGTTGGAATCATGCAGTTTATTACTGTTAAAATAAATGGATCTTGAATTATTAAAAGAGAACTTAAATTTAACGCGGATAAATTCGGACTTTCCGGTCGTTTCGGTAACACAACTTTAAATCCCTGTACACTTATCAGTAAGCTATTGATATAACGGGCTAACACTTTGAACAAATAACTCCTTAAAAGTAAGCCATCTTATGACAAAAAATTATGCAAATTCAAACAAAACTGTCCAAGTCCCTAGGTACCCAATATGTGGACCCCATTATCAATAGTTTACTTTTGACGGAAAGTATCGGTCAATGTGTAAGAAATGAAATTGAAATTCAGACAGAAACCTTTCATGACAATAGTATTTTTGTGCATCAAAAGTGGGTAGAATCGAGTCAATACTTCCCTGAACCTCTCATATATCATATAAAGATTTTCGAAATTCCAGGTGACTTTATGTTGGATATGTCGGCCAAGTTTTGAGTTATCTCAATGAAAAATACAGAACATATTCACTCATAACAATGTGTTTTTGTATTGTACTCTTATATAGTATATTGGGCGAAAACTTGAACTTGGAAGCGATTAATATTTCTGCTGGTCATTGAAAATAAACAAACATTTTACATTTATAAACAAATAATCTATGTATATAAATCAGTGGGCCTACAAAATTGGCATAAGAATTGTCAGAAAAGCGGAAAACATTTCACGTAGTAAATGGGATCGGGCTGATTTTATCTTATAACTATGGTATTATCATGCCACATACTAAAAAAATTTCCTTGGGTTTCATTAATGTATCTCACATACAATCAAATGGATCAAAGTTAGCCAGATGCGAAAATCCTGGTACAGGTTATATGGGAAGAAGGTCAAGTTTTCGCCCAATATATATGGGGTATTCCATACCAAATAGACCACTTTTGAACCCGACCCCTTTAGATTTTGCTGAAACTTATCCATACTTTTCTACCCTTTCAGAATTTTTTCAAAATTTTTTGTCCAACTTCAAAAAAGTCATGAATTTTTCAAAAAAAAATACTTTTTTATTTATAAATAGCCATAACTTTTGTAGAAATTGATTTTTGGGTACCTTTTTTTTAATTTTTGTTTTTGAATGAACTTTTCGAAAAAATACATGAAAAAAATTAACACGATCAATTATATAAAATAATCGTTTTTTTTAAGCAAAATCGTCATTTTTTGGAAGTTCGCCATTTTGTTCCTCAAAAAGAAACTTCAATTTATTTGACAACTTTTCATGCTAATCCCGGAGTGCGTCGATTTTTTTTATATTTATTTTAATTTATTTAAAATAAGTTGTCAAATTTTCCAAAAAAAAAATTGGCGTAAACTGTATTTCTATCATATAAAAAATATAATTTAACAATTTTATGATATAATATTCTCAATTTAGCGTATAGTTTCTTGTTTAAATGACTTAAGCATCTCCCCGCATGTACACCTCCCTCTTCCTGGGAAAAACTGGCGCACCTTAGCAAGACAGCTTAATACACCACATCCGATGGCACCATACACTTACATTACCACACCACACCAACACAACTCACCACGCCTGTACCCACTCAACAAAAAGGATGGGAAAAAAGATAGCGAGCTCAATTCGTTACACAGATTCGACCGTCGACATTCGTCCGAGGCTTTTCGTCACCTACCATTCGCACATCAACATATGTTTTTTCGTCACCGATCTCGCGCTGCAATTAACTCTCTTTTATACCCATTAAATTGTTAAATACGAATTATAGAAACTAATATTTTTAATTAAACTAAATTGTGCTGAAAAATATAAGAGTGTATAGGTAAGTCTATAATTGTCCAATCCTAGTTTATCGACCTTACTAATAGGTAAAAATTTGAATCTTATATCATAAAATTGAATATTATATCATAAAATTGTTAAATTATATTTTTTATATGATAGAAATAAAGTTTACGGAAAAAAATTTGGACAAAAATTTTGAAAAAATTTTCAAAAATGTTTTTCAAAGGGTAGAAAAGGATGGATAAGTTTCAGCAAAATCTAAAAGGAATACCCCATATATAGTACAATACAAAAATACTCCTCAAATACTTAAGATAAGTAGGAATTTGCGGAGGGAGAGTTTACACAAAAAATATTTATTTCGGCATATTCATTGCAACAATTATCATTAAAACTATGGTATGTCGTTAAACTGTGGTTGTACGAATCTAGGAAAAATCTTTGTTTTATTCATGATTTGTGTCGGATTTTTCCAATTTCTAGCAAAACTCTTTGTTTGGGTTCTATCAAAATTTTTGTATTGCAACTATTGCTATAATAATGGCCGATTGAAAAATTATTATATAATTGATACGGTTTGAGGAAGAATATGTATTCAATTGGATTAATTGTTTTCTGTTATTTATGTTTAGTGCCGCCTGTAGGGATTCCAATAATAGTGTTTGTAGACACTCTGATTCTATCGGCGTCATTTTTATAAGTGGGGTTGCGGGTATCGATATAGTTTTCTTCTTGTTGCTTTATTCTTTATACTTTTTTGAATAAAAACAAATAGAAATTGTAATTCTTAATTTTTCTAAATTTGTTTCATCAAAATCGGACAAGTGGTTCGCGAAAAAACATCAAGATAAGGAAAAAATTTAAAAGGTCATAAAAAAAAACTGACACATACGAACGCCAAACCCTTTGAGGGTTTTCCAATTCCCACGACAGCCGGTTCTACGGACCGGAATTGACTCGGATTTTATCCGACCAAGGGCTGTTTTTTCGGCGATCTAACCCCGTTTGGATCGGTGAGTATTAATTTGTGTTTGTCGTCATTGGAGCAACGCCTTGCAGCAGGGTTGCTCCGTATCCTCCTGACTCGTGCTGGCATTGAGTCCAAGCCGGGCCCGGAGGAATTTTTCTGCTGCGTCTGCGCAAAAAGGCTCCATCCAAACTCCACCTCGGTCAGGTGTAACACATGCAATGGATGGAGCCATCTTAAGACCTGTTCAGGCCTTAAGACTCACAGGGAGTGGACCACGCGTGACGTGGCCCCATGAACGCCTGCGCAATACTGCGATACAAGCCTCTACGGCTGTGCAATCTGCACATAGTTCGCGCGCCGCGCCGCCACTCAATCAGAGTGGCCAACCGAGGACCTCTACGGTCAGGAGCTCAATCAGGCAACATAGCTCCCACTCTGACTTGTCCCCCCCCCCAACCTTCATCACGCTCCAATCCTCGTGCGAGAACCAATCAGCAACTCTTGGTTCCTCGCACAGTCTGTTCCGTGTGTCAGACCGTCATACGTTGAATGTCACATCAGTTAAGTGCAATTCCTGCACTGGCTGGTGTCACTTCCCGACGTGTTCCGGCCTGCGCACCACACGTGAGTGGAGTGAATCCTACGTTGCCCCATGCTGCAGGAGTCTGCCCCCGCAACTCACGACAGTGGTATACAACACCCCAGTGCGACAACCGCCCCTGCGGGTTCTGCAGCTGCAACAAATACCACCAACACGTCACTCCCTCACCCCCAGGATCACCCACGGACACCCGCGACAAACCCGACTCTTTCAATTTAACTGCAACGGACTCCAGAGTAAGATCGAGGAGATAGTTGCACTTATGAATCGGGAACGTGTATCGATAGCTGCAGTCCAAGAAACCAAGTTAAACAGCCGCTCAGATCTTCTGAGTTGTGCAGGTTTCAACGTTATACGTAAAGATCGCGAGCGAGATAGTGGTGGTGGCCTAGCCTTCATATTCCACAACACCGTGCAGTATCGTTTAATCGAAGAAGACATCGACCCCAGGGATACTACCCTAGAATGTCAGGGCATAGCTATCCGGTCAGGCGATGTCGAGCTCGAAATATTTAATATATACATCCCCCCAGTTACATGTTGCCCTACAGGATATCACCCGAATATAGGTGCGCTACTTCGTGGTGAAAACCGTATAGTACTAGGCGACTTTAACGCGCACCACGATCTTTGGCATTCCTGCCTGTCAAATGATCGCAGGGGGATGGAGCTGGCGGAATGACGATTCGACATTCTGCACAATGAATGACGAAGCCCCCACCAGAGTTATGGGCACCTGTAATAGCTTGCCCGATATTACCATTGCTAGTGGTGGTCTGATAAATAGCATAACCTGGCGACCTAAGCTAACTCTCGCATCAGACCATCTGCCCATAATTATCTCGATCGAGAAGCCTCCTGATTTCGTTTCTGTGGACAACCGCACCTTCATTAACTTTAAAAAAGTTAATTGGGTCGGCTTCACAGAATTTACCGAGAGCACCTTCAACGCTCTACCCATTCCTACGGACGTATGCGTTGGCGAGCGTCAATTCCGCAAGGTGATCGCAGCAGCTACCGCTCGCTTCATCCCGGCTGGAAGAATAGCGGAAATCCGCCCCAATTTCACAGCAGAAGCAGCAGTTCTAGCTAACGAGCGCGACACCTTACGCCATGCCGATCACGGGGATCCCCAAATAAGGGATCTCAATTTGGAGATTCGGCGTATGGTAAATCAACATAAGCGGACGAAAAGGATAGAGCACCTGAAGTCCTGCAACCTCTCCACCGGTGTGAGTAAGCTTTGGGCTACTGTCAAAGCTTTGTCTAATCCGAAGAGACATGACGACCGAGTTGAAGTTCAATTCAATGGTCATGCCTCTTCGGACCCGAAGAAGTGCGCGAGCTACTTTAGCCGGCAGTTTACACTGCACCCTTCGGTAGACAAGGCCAAGAGATGTGTTAACCGACGGCTGCGCAAAATGCCAAACAACTGCGCGCCACTTACTTTCACCGATGAGGAGGTTCAGGGTGTCATCAACAAGGCAAAATCCTCCAGATCCATCGGCCCAGACGGAATCAACATGCTAATGTTAAAGCATCTAGGCTCGACGGGAGTAAAATATCTCACCAAGGTCCTCAACCTGTCGCTCACCACTCTTCAAATACCCGATGTGTGGAAAGTCGGAAGAGTGGTCCCACTACTGAAACCTGGGAAACCCGCCAACAAAGGGGAATCTTATCGACCGATAACTCTCCCCTCCCCAGTAGTGAAGACACTTGAGGCCTTGTTACTCCCGACCTTCACTCACCACCTGAGCCTAGCCAGCCACCAGCATGGTTTCCGCAAAGTGCACAGCACCACCACAGCACTTAGCGTCATAAACGCACAGATAGTTCGTGGCCTCAACCAGAAACCACCCTGCGAAAGAACGATCCTCGTAGCGTTGGACCTGTCAAAAGCTTTTGACACGGTCAACCACACAACGCTACTGCAGGACATTGAAAAAACCACTCTCCCTCCAGAGGTTAAGAGGTGGACCATGAACTATCTGAACGGTCGTCAGTCATCCGTACTATTTCGAGGTGAAACATCTAAACTTAGAAGAATTAAACAGAGGGTTCCGCAGGGTGGTGTCCTCTCCCGTTACTGTTTAATTTCTATATCTCGAAACTTCCTCAACCACCAGAGGGGGTCTCCATAACCTCGTACACAGATGACTGCACGATATTCACGTCGGGCAATGGAATCGATGGCATGTGTTCGAAAGTAAACAGCTACCTCTCCGACCTTTCTCGTTTCCTCACTGCACGAAACCTCCAACTTTCACCCACCAAATCCACAGCGACTATATTCACAAACTGGACGAAGGAGTATAGACTTGAACTTAATATTGCAGTCGATGGCGTCAAAATTCCGACTGTCAATAACCCTAAGATTTTAGGCGTAACCCTCGATAGTCTATGCTCCTTCTCTCCCCATACGACCGCGATTATCGCCAAGGTACAGAATCGCAACAAAATCCTCAAGTCGCTAGCCGGCAGCACATGGGGAAAAGACAAAAAAACGTTGTTGGCAACTTACAAGGCAATCGGCCGGCCGGTCCTCAACTACGCAGCACCGATATGGTCGCCTGGATGCAGTGGTACGCAGATGAGGAAACTTCAGACCTGTCAAAATACAGCACTTCGGACCACGACGGGATGCCTCTTGATGTCTCCCGCTGAACACCTCCATAGTGAGACGCGCATGCTTCCTGTAAAGGAGCATAACCAACTCCTCTCCAGGCAGTTCCTGCTCGGTTGTTTCCGTAGGAATCACCCCAGCCATCTGCTTGGAGCGGAGCCGCCTCCCAGGAGCATCAAGAGGTCATTCCTCGACTATATCGACGACATTGCACAGTACGCCGACCAGACTTCGGACGCAACAAACTTTCGACAGGCACTGACCGCCATTGACAGTGGAGCCATCAACCTTCCCGTGAATGGCGTTCTTGGAGTCAAACCACCACCTATTGCAGACGAAGAGCTCCAGTTGCCGCGAGAAACGCGAGTGACCCTAGCGCAACTTCGTTCTGGATACTGTAGCAGGTTAAACTCCTACTTATCCAGAATCGACCCCGACATACCTAATGTATGTCCTGCATGCAACGAGTCTCCGCATGACACTGGCCACCTCTTTGCATGCCCCACAAACCCCACCCATCTAACACCCTCTTCCCTTTGGTCCGACCCCGTCGAAACAGCACGTTTCTTGGGCCTACCGTTAGATGACCTCGACGACAACACAAACAACCCTTACCATCCTAACGGGGATTAGCTAACCGTTAAAACAACAACAACAAGGGTTTTACTATACTGACCTAGTACCATCACTTGGAATTTCTCACCCCCCCAGATTAGCTGCTGTACTGTGTTATTGTTCAGTTTACTTGATTTGGGGGATGCCTATCACATTTTTCTTCCTTCCATACCTGGCATTGTTATATTGGTGTGGCTATTCTTTGTCTCATTTTCGGAAAGTAGCATTTCTTTGATTTTTGCTGATTATTTTCATGTTGTGAATACCACCTATGTATGTACCTTCATTTGAATAAAACTTATTTTAAAAGATCTGAAATGTTCTGGATACAGCCTTTGAATCTGTCTCATTATGCCTTCTGTCGTGTATATTCCATTTATTACTGAAGGTCTTACACCCGTGACAGAAATGTAGCAACGATACCATATATGGTACAAATACAATATGTGTGTCACCAAATAATAGCAGAATACCATATACCATATGCTGGTAACAATGCTATAATGTTTCATCGTGGTATTTCAATAAATACAGATAAAAAAGGTAACAAACTATATATAATATTCCGACAAAACGACTTAAAAATATTAATAAATGAAATGTTCACAATTTTTTTTCAGAAAAGCAAGAAATGCCTTATTTTATGACAGGTTTTTGGGGAGTCTTTAACCAAATCGTTTTTTTTACGATAAAAATAAGTTAACTTTAGAGTATTTTAAATAAATGTACTTATTTTCTCCATAACACATAACTAAATATTTATTGTTTAAATTTTTTTTGAAATATTTAATGCCTATGAAGTAGGGATGCTCGATGAACATCGATGTTCGATGATCATCGATATTGAAAGCAAAAACATCGATGTTACCATACGAAAAATATCGCAACATCGATGTTAACGGAATCGATCATTGATGTTAACTTACGGCCTCACGCACGACACGGACGTCCACCAAAGCAATGCAACTTACGGGGCATCTCGACAGGATAGAATATATAGAATACTAGCTGCATTTCCGTGCCCATTGCCTGTGGAGACTCCACATTGCTCATAGCTTACTTGATATAGAATACTATCTAGTTTGCCATGTATAGTAAGCTAGAAGCTGTCACTTCAGCTGTTTGACAGCGCAGTTTTCATTTCTATGAAAATTTTGAAGAGGCAACATATCCCATTTGCACATATGCCCACGGCATTGTCAATTTGGCAATATGAAAATTAGAAGAGCGAGTATTAAGACGGTTGTGTTATATTATAAAAATAAAGTACATGTCCAAAATAACATTTTTTGCAAAAAATTAATATTTAGTTTAATATTGTTAATTTACAGAAAAATTATGCAAATTGGGTTGGAAATGAGCGAAGTCTTAAATTTAAAAAACTTATACAAGCATAAATCAAAATATTATTGCGCATTTTAAATTTATTATTTCAATTGGTATATAAATGTTATGCCACAATTATTATATAGTTGTCCAAAAATATGAATTTTTATTTTTCCCGGAAGTAGATTTGTAAAAAAAGTATCTTTCTCCTTTTCTTATTTTCCCAGAAAGCTTTTCAAACGCTGGTTCTACTCTTTATCAACAGAGAAACCGATTAAAAGGTTCTTCTTTACCAAAATTACTTTTCCTTCAGTCAATTAATAAAAAATATTGGGATATGTAATAATTTGATCTGTTGCTTAATAAATTTCGAATTTATATATTGTGTTTTATTTCTTTGTCAATTATTAATGAAAAATTATCAATGGATCCAACATCGATGTTCGGTTTTTGATAAATATCGAACATCGATGTTGAGCTTTCGATTATGACATCGATGTTTTTTGAATATCGATCATCCCTACTATGAAGCAAAGCTGGTATATGAGTTTACTATGTTGCCATGTGTGTCATCAACGTAGTAAACAGAATACAATGATGCATTTACTATGGTATTGTTACTACATTTCTGTCACGGGTATTAAGTACTTTCTCCATATTTCAGGAGGATGTTCTTTGTTAATAAAAATTTGGTTTTTAAAAGCGTTTATCGATACCTCAATGCTGGGGTATTATGAGAAGAGCGTTGATCACAGTGTTGAGTTTCTGTGAATGAATTATCTTCATACTGTTTTGGTACTGGAGACAATGCGTCAGCTTCAATATTTTCTATTTCTGGTTTATACAGTAATTCCTTATTGTGCTCATCCAAGTCAGATTTCCATTTTTCAATCGCCATTCTAGCTTTTCAATTACACTCATGTAAGAGGTTCGTGACATGTATAAATTTTTACTTTAGAATCCCGATAGATGTAACCTTTAAAGGCCCTTATTGCCCAGCATGTGACTAACACTTCTTTTTTATAGAGTTGTTGATGTAAACGCAATTGGTCTGCCAGCTTGAGAGAGTACTGCTCCTGTTGGATGGTCTGAAGTTAATGTAAATTCTTTATTGAAATCGGAATATTGTAGTATTGCGACATCAGATATTAACGCATTTAGCTGCTCAAATGCTTTCTTGGCCTCATTATCCAGTTGTATTATATTGTTACAAAAGTAGTATTAAGTTATATTTGTATTACTATATGCATCCCTGATTATGAACAATAGCTGTAGGTATATGGAATAGCATTTGTCTTGTTGTAGACATCTGGCGCCACGGCTGTCTGCTCGTCGAAACAATAGACATCTGGCGCCGCACTGTCTGCTTGTCTAGGTAAACAATTGCTGAGTCTGGCGCCGCGACTGTCTGCTTGCGTCTGGCGCCGTATAGCCGTATGTTCTGGTAATTTCCAGACGCGATATTCTAGAAGGACACGTCGGCATCAGCGAGAAGTGCGTGGCTATATAAGCCGTGGCAGCGCCAACGTAATCAATCAGTGCTAAGAGTAAACTGCTATAGTGTAGACGAGTTGTGAAATAAAGAGTTGTTGAATTAAATTAAACAGTGTTGATTTTATTTGTCAATCCAGAGATACGAACCTAACAAAGTAAATTAGCAAGCAGTAAATTCGTAACAATTGGTGTCAGAAGTGGGATTGTCAAATAATCCAAATTCAAGATGGTTAAATTCGGAGAATTGAGAATTCAGCAATTAAAAAAGGAACTGGAGGAGCGTAATTTGCCGATAAGCGGGCAAAAGGCGGATCTGCAGGCACGATTACGTGAAGCAATGGAAGCGGATGGAATTAATGTGGACGAGTTCGAATTTGTTGGGCCAGAAACTTCTACAAAGGTAGAAGAGAAAGTAGAAGAACAACGAACATCATCAAGTGTAGACATGAACACGTTGTTAGTGGCTATTAAGCAAATGGCAGAAAATGCAGTGCAAACAGAAAATCGTCTGGCACAGCAAATGGCAGAAAATGCAGTGCAAACAGAAAATCGTCTGGCACAGCAAATAGCTGAAAATACATCGCAGTTAAAGTCTTGCCTTACACAACAAATGACTGAAAATAATACGCAGTTAGAAAAGCGTTTGGTACAACAGATTACAGAAAATAATACACAAGTGCAAGAGAAATTTTCAAAATTTGAAGACGAATTAAGCACAATAAAAAATGACGAAGAAAATTTAAGATCAGAATTTCTTCAACTGAGTAATCGTATGCGAGAACTGCAACTGCATGGCCCTGCACCATCAACAAATAATCCAAGATTGAAGGCACCCACATTCGATGGAAGTATTCCATTTCAAATTTTCAAACTTCAGTTTGAAAAGACAGCAATGGCCAATAACTGGAATGCAGCGGACAAAGTGGCGTCCTTGTTTGTATCATTGAAAGGGCCTGCGGCAGAAATCCTTCAGACTATTCCAGACTGTGAACGGGACAACTATGAGGCATTGATGAGTGCGATAGAAAGACGATATGGTAGTGAGCACCGGAAACAAATATACCAGATCGAACTGCAAAATAGGGGTCAGAAAATGAACGAGTCATTGCAAGAGTTCGCAACTGAAATAGAACGACTGGCTCATTTGGCAAATGCAGATGCACCTGTGGATTACATTGAGAGGGTAAAAATTCAATGTTTCATAAATGGAATTCGTGATGTGGACACCAAACGCGCCACATATGCATTGCCAAAAAGAACGTTTGCTGAAACGGTTTCGCACGCCCTCACACAGGAAACAGCTTCCCTACTAAGTAAACCAGCACACAAAGTACAAAGGGTTGAAATGGAACAACCGGCGCTGATGGAAGAAATATTGAAGACTCTGAAGACAATTGCTGCACAGCGAGTAAATACAACAGGCAGATGTTTCAACTGTAGAAAAGCGGGTCACTTTGCCCGAAATTGCAAGATAAAAGTAAACCCATCAAAATGGAAACAACCAACAGAACACCGAAAGAGGATTCACCACAAAAATGCGGATGCATTATCGCGTCGCCCTTGTCCACTGGAACGTAAACATTGCTCCAAATCAGAGGGAAAAGAAGGTATAATCGACGTGCGACCACTGAATATAGAACCTGAAGATGATTGGACTCCTCACCGCATCAGAATCAATCAGCTGGAGGACCCTGATCTTGCAAAGCTGATAATAGCCAAAGAAAATGGGGTACGACCACCAAAGGAACAAATAAGTAGCGAGAGTCCAACGGCAAAAGCATATTGGGCCCAATGGAACAGCATAAACCTCGTTAATGGATACCTTCATCGTACCTGGGAAAGCGAAGATGGCAAACATTCTCGTCTGCTGATCATAGTACCGAAGTCCATGATCCCAAAAGTATTGAAAGAATATCACAATGGACCTAGTGGAGGGCACCTTGGAATAACAAAAACTATAGAGAAGATTAAACAACGTTTCTATTGGATCGGTTGTCGAGATTCCATAGCAGAATGGATAAGTAATTGCGTAGAGTGCATGGCAGCTAAAGGTCCTAAAGCCAAAAGTCGCGGTAGGCTACAACAGTACAACGTGGGATCACCATTTGAACGAGTCGCAATGGATATTGCAGGTCCGTTCCCAACCAGTACGGCCGGAAACAAATATCTACTGGTTGTCATGGACTATTTCAGTAAATGGCCAGAAGTATATGCCTTACCAAACCAAGAAGCGAAGACAGTAGCCGAAGCGTTTGTAGAAAATTGGATAACAAGGTTCGGAGTGCCCGTCGAATTACACTCAGATCAAGGCAGGAATTTCGAATCTTCCATTTTCCAAGAAGTCTGTACATTATTGGGCATCCACAAGACACGGACAACAGCGTTACATCCACAATCAGATGGAATGGTGGAGAGATTCAACCGAACGCTCGAAGAACATCTGCGGAAAATCGTTGATAAAGATCAACGGAATTGGGACAAGTGCATCCAGATGTTCCTGCTGGCGTATCGTTCAGCGAAGCACGAGACAACTGGTTACACGCCAGCAAAGATTATTTTCGGATCTGATCTGCGACTCCCTGCTGATCTTAAGTTTGGAACGAATCCTACAGCTGTAAGAAATGATGGAGATTATTGTTCTGCCTTAAAGGAAGAAATGAATGAATTGCACCTAATGGTAAGACAGCATACGCATCTGATGAGCAATAAGATGAAGGACCGGTTCGATCAAGCGGCAAATTCAAAAGGTTTTGAAGAAGGTGATCTGGTCCTGTTGTACAATCCACTTCGAAAGAAAGGCTTGTCCCCGAAACTGCAGACAGCCTGGGAAGGACCCTATATGGTGATGAAACGACTTAATGACGTGGTATACCGCATACAAAGAAATGGAAAAGCACGATGTAAAATGAAAGTAGTACATTTGGAGAGGCTCGCCCCATTTGGTTCAAGAGGATTTGTGCCTAATCGGGACGATTAGGCTTTAGTGGAGGGCAGTGTTACAAAAGTAGTATTAAGTTATATTTGTATTACTATATGCATCCCTGATTATGAACAATAGCTGTAGGTATATGGAATAGCATTTGTCTTGTTGTAGACATCTGGCGCCACGGCTGTCTGCTCGTCGAAACAATAGACATCTGGCGCCGCACTGTCTGCTTGTCTAGGTAAACAATTGCTGAGTCTGGCGCCGCGACTGTCTGCTTGCGTCTGGCGCCGTATAGCCGTATGTTCTGGTAATTTCCAGACGCGATATTCTAGAAGGACACGTCGGCATCAGCGAGAAGTGCGTGGCTATATAAGCCGTGGCAGCGCCAACGTAATCAATCAGTGCTAAGAGTAAACTGCTATAGTGTAGACGAGTTGTGAAATAAAGAGTTGTTGAATTAAATTAAACAGTGTTGATTTTATTTGTCAATCCAGAGATACGAACCTAACAAAGTAAATTAGCAAGCAGTAAATTCGTAACAATATGTTTAGATGAAACTCCTGTTGATATGTTCTCCTCTAAGTAGTGTCGTGAGTAGTAGCTATTACAGCATAACCCATTATAAACCTTTTGTAATATCCTGAAAGTTCAAGAAATGATCTCAGTTTTTTTAGGGTTTTTGGGCATGGATAGCTGGCTATGGCTGCTATCTTTGTCGGGTTTGTTTCTATTCCTTTAACTGAGACAACAAATCCTAAAAATTGTACTTTATTTTTAAAAAACTCGCATTTGTCTAGTTGACATTTAATATTCGCTGCATTTAGAGTTTTGAATATAAGGTTGAGATTTTTATATTGAGTTCTTTCATCTTGGCTAAAGACGGTAATAGCGTCAATATAAATTTAACAAATATTACTTATGTAATCACTAAGTATGTATATGTATCATCAAGGGCACGTTGGAATATGGAGTGGGCATTTTTTAACCCAAAGGGGAGTCTAGTGAATTCATAGTTTCCGTTATTCACTAAGAAGCTGTTTCTCTATATATCTAGCTGACCCCGCACCCGTTGTCCTGCGTGAAATTATGTATTTTGAAATGAAAAGAAAGCTAAATTTTTAATTTCATTTTTTTTTTTTTTTGTTTTTTTTTTCCAATGGAACTCAGCTTTATAAACAACATTTTTTGGTTTCTGTTCAGGTGTACAGAAAAGATGGTTTTCCAACTCGTGAGCACACCACGGCCGTGTGAAAAACATAGAATTTCCAAATTTGTGCCTCACACTGTGCGACTATCTTTAGGTCCTGTTGATTGACATCTCAAATGCAATTTTCACTGGAAAAGGAATACGTTTGAACTTAAATGAGAAATCGTTAGACCTCAAAGGAATTCGTAGAATCAAGCATTCTCCCCCTTGTATTCGATAGGTGCGTAGGGTTATATTACACCATTTCGGCGCATGAAGATTGCGAAACATAAATGATGTTCGGTTCCTGTAAGTAATACCCTTATTAGTTTGGATACTTTTGTCAATATCCATGGGTTCTGATCAAAAAATTATTAGATTGTCTGGGATTCATAGTCAGGTTTTGTTATTATTCTTAATTGGCGTAGACACCGCTTACGCGATTATAGCCGAGTTAACAACCGCGCGCCAGTCGTTTCTTCTTTTCGCTACGTAGCGCCAATTGGATATTCCAAGCGAAGCCAGGTCCTTCTCCACTTGGTCCTTCCAACGAAGTGGAGGTCTTCCTCTTCCTCTGCTTCCCACGACGGGTGCTGTTTCGAAAACTTTCAGAGCTGGGGTGTTTTCGTCCATCCGGACAACATGACCTAGCCAGCGTAGCCGCTGTCTTTTAATTCGCTGAACTATGTCAATGACGTCGTATATCTCGTACAGCTCATCGTTCCATCGAATGCGATATTCGCCGTGGCCAACGCGCAAAGAACCATTAATCTTTCGCAGAACTTTTCCCTCGAAAACTCGCAACGTCGACTCATCCGAGTTTGGCTTTTGTTCCTCGAGAGAGGACTTTACTTTTCAATTGCCAACTCAGTCCGAAGTAGCACCTGTTGGCAAGAGTTATCCTGCGTTGGATTCCCAGGCTGACGTTGTTGGTGGTGTTAATACTGGTTCCAAGATAGACGAAATTATCTACAACTTCAAAGTTATGACTGTCAACAGTGACGTGGGTGCCAAGTCGCGAGTGCGACGACTGTTTGTTTGATGACAGAAGATATTTCGTCTTGCCCTCGTTCACTGCCAGACCCATTTGTTTTGCTTCCTTGTCCAGTCTGGAGAAAGCAGAACTAACGGCGCGAATGTTGAGGCCGATGATATCAATATCATCGGCATACACCAGCAGTTCTACACTCTTATAAAAGATTGTACCTGCTCGATTAAGTTCTGCAGCTCGAACTATTTTCTCCAGAAGCAGGTTGAAAAAGTCGCACGAAAGGGAGTCGCCTTCTCTGAAACCTCGTTTGCTATAGAACGGCTCGGAGAGGTCCTTCCCGATTCCGACGGAGCTTTTGGTTTTGTTCAACGTCTGCTTACACAGCCGTATTTGTTTTGCGGGGATACCAAGACATCGCGGCATAAAGGCAGCTCCTTTTCGTGCTGTCGAAAGCAGCTTTGAAATCGACGAATAGGTGGTGAGTGTCGATTATCCTTTCACGGATCTTTTCCAAGATTTAGCGCCTGGTGAATATCTGGTCGGTTGTTGATTTACCAGGTGTGAAGCCGCACTGATTCCAATCAGTTTGTTGGCGGTGGGCTTTAGTCTTTCACACAATACGTTCGATAGAATCTTATATGCGATGTTAGGGAGGCTAATCCCACGGTAGTTGGCGCAGATTGTGGGGTCTCCTTTTTTATGGATTGGGCATAGCACACTTAAATTCCAATCGTTGGGCATGCTTTCGTCCGACCATATTTTACAAAGGAGCTGATGCTTGCTCCTTATCAGTTCTTCGCCGCCGTGTTTGGATAGCTCGGCCAGCAATCCGTCGGCCCCTGCCGCTTTGTTGTTCTTCAGGCGGGTGATTGCTATTCGAACTTCTTCGTGGTCGGGTAATGGAACGTCTGCCTCATCGTCATCGATTGGGGAATCGGGTTCGCCTTCTCTCGGCGTTGTGCGTTCACTGTCATTCAGCAGGCTGGAGAAGTGTTCCCTCCATAATTTAAGTATGCTCTGAGCATCGGTGACTAGATCACCTTTGGGGGTTTTACAAGAGTATGCTCCGGTCTTGAAACCTTCTGTAAGCCGCCGCATTTTTTCGTAGAATTTTCGAGCATTACCCCTGTCGGCCAGCTTATCAAGCTCTTCGTACTCACGCATTTCGGCCTCTTTCTTTTTCTGTCTGCAAATGCGTCTCGCTTCCCTCTTCAACTCTCGGTATCTATCCCATCCCGCACGTGTTGTGGTCGATCGTAACGTTGCGAGCTAGGCAGCCAGTTTTCTCTCCGCTGCGACACGGCACTCCTCGTCGTACCAGCTGGTCTTTTGCACTTTGCGAAAACCAATGGTTTCGATTGCAGCTGTACGTAAGGAGTTTGAAATGCCGTCCCACAGTTCCCTTATACCGAGTTGTTGACGAGTGCTCTCAGAGAGCAGGAGTACAAGCCGAGTAGAAAATCGTTCGGCTGTCTGTTTTGATTGTAGCTTCTCGACGTCGAACCTTCCTTGTGTTTGTTGGCGTGCGTTTTTTGCTGCACAGAGGCGGGTGCGAATCTTGCCTGCAACAATATAGTGGTCCGAGTCGATGTTAGGACCTCGGAGTGCATGCACATCTAACACACTGGAGACGTGTCTTCCGTCTATCACAACATGATCGATCTGGTTGGTAGTTTTTCGATCCGGAGACAGCCAGGTAGCTTGATGAATTTTCTTATGCTGGAATCTAGTACTACAGATAACCATATTTCGGGCCCCGGCGAAGTCGATCAGCCTCAACCCATTTGGGGATGTTTCCTCGTGGAGGCTGTATTTACCGACCGTAGTGCCAAAGATACCTTCTTTGCCCACCCTGGCGTTAAAGTCGCCAAGTACGATTTTGACATCGTGGCGGGGCATCTCTCATAAGTGCGCTCCAAGCACTCATAAAAGGCATCTTTGGTCACATCGTCCTTCTCCTCCGTCGGGGCGTGGGCGCAAATCAGCGATATGTTGAAGAACCTCGCTTTGATGCGGATTGTGGCTAGACGTTCATTCACCGGAGTGAATGATAGTACTCGGCGACGGAGTCTCTCTCCCACCACAAATCCCACACCAAACTTGCGCTCCTTTATATGGGCACTGTAGTAAATGTCACAAGGACCTACTCGTCTCTGTCCTTGTACCGTCCATCGCATTTCTTGGACGGCGGTGATGTCAGCCTTTATTTTCCCGAGGACATCAACCAGCTGGGCAGCGGCACCTTCCTAATTAACTGACCTCACATTGCAGGTGCATTCCCTCAAATCATAGTCCTTTATTCGTTTGCCATGGTCGTCATCAAAAGGGGGGTCTCTCATCCGAGGTTGATTGCTACTTTTCATTGGGTTTTTTTTTTACGTGGCGGGTCCCAAACCTTCACTTTAGCAAACGGATGTTCTTAGGCTACCCAGAGGATACTTGGTCAAATACCGAAAGTCGTAAGCTGCTTGAGTCATATGTAAAAGAATCGTTTCTGCCCACTCCCAAGTAAATGGCTATCAGAGAACTTTCCCCAGTTGCGTGAACTTCTACACATGACTCCATCCTCCATAGTTGGGTTTTGCAGTAAGCTAATTCTAGGTGGAAAGAATGATCTAGCCTGATAATGTAAATGGTTGTGGGTCGGAACTTAGCGTGGTACTAACATTGGTCTATTGGGTTGATTTCTGAATGTGTTTTGTTAATTGAAGTAATTGTTTTAACTTAATTGAAGTATTCTAACTTCCTCGAAGTTGTTATTAATTCGCTTTATTAATTACGATCATTACTTTTATTAAAAAATAAACGTGGTTTTATCCTTCCACCCTGGAATTGGGTTAAGTTTTACTGCTTTCGCGTAAAGATTTTCTTCCTGCTATGGATCCTGTAGCTTATAAACATGTAGAGCAGTGTTTCCCAAAGTGGGCGATAACGCCCCCTTGTGGGCGCTGCAGGTGTCAAGGGGGGGCGGTAAGAGACCCAGAAAGAAAATGGGGGCGTTGCGTAGAGGTCTAGGGGGTTATTTGTAATTTTATTAAGGATAAAGATCCTTTTTTTACAAATGTATTTCTCGGAAAAATAAGAATTCATATTTTTGAACTACTATATAATAATTGTGCTTAAGCATTCCTATATAAACAATGTAATATTTATTTTATATTCATTTTTTGTTTTGCGCGCAATATATGAGCATTACTTACGCCTCCTTTACACTACTCGTGAAGTTAAACGTATTTCTCAAAGCAAAACAATGTCGGAAGTAAAAAAGAAGAGACGGCAATACTGTGCGGAATACATTAAATTCGGATTCATTGAAAATCCCACAAACCCATACTCGCCTTTGTGTCTTCTATGTCTAAAAACAAATTCGAATGAAGCAATGAAGTCTTCAAGACTGCTAGATCAGATAAGAGAGACAAGAATGTAGCATATTCTCAAGACCTAGAGAAGAAGCATAATACTCAGCCAAGTGTAGCAAAACTATTTTCGGCGGCTGCTAAGCAAGATGACGACGGACTTCGAGCTTCGTACAATATCTGATTGTTAATTAATAAAGTATTAACTACCGTGCTTCATAAACCGGCCGCAGATATTATCCGAAAAAATCCTTTGAGTAATAATTCTGTGCAAAGACGAATTCATGAAATGGCTGAAAACATTGAAGAATCATTGTGCAAATCACATGCCAATTCTCAATTCAGTTCGATGAGTCCACTTTGCCAACTAATGAAGCATTGTTGTTGTCTTACGTGAGGTTTATTAAAGATGAGAAAATATGTGAAGAACTATTATTTGCTAGAAATTTAGAGACCGATACAAAAGGCGAAACCATATTAAATATATTGTAAAAGTTTTGCGATGAGAAAGAGATTCCTTTGAAAAATATTATTTCAATTGTTACGGATGGCGCTCCGGCTATGATAGGGTGCCATAAAGACTTAATAGCGCACTTAAAAAATAAAATTCCAGATGTCCTTGGTGTACATTCCGTTATTCATAGACAACATTTAGTTGCTAGAAACTTAAGTGAAATACTATTTCAATCACTGCAATATGTCATCAAAGCAGTCAATAAAATCCGGAACAGCTCTCTGAATGATAGATTATTTCAACAGCTTTGTGTTACTAATGACGAGGATTTCAATCGTTTGTTATTTCATACTGAAGTTCGTTGGCTATCAAGAGGCAATTTTCTG